>NC_064810.1:107664509-107710883 GCF_023721935.1 Panthera uncia | reverse complement strand
TGGTAGGTCTATAAGAATGAAGAGGCTGTCATGTCTTAAGAGCTCATAGAATACACAAATACCAAGCTCATAAATGATTGTATTTCCATGTGACTCATGCTACAATAGACCCCGGCTGGAGAATTACAAGAATATGGAATAAGAGCACTTAACCTAGATGGAGTGAGGGAAAAGGAGACCTGGGCAGGGCTCAATTTTTATAGATGAAAAGAAATACTTGATATCAGTGCTGTCCTTTAATAGCATTGTTCTAGAGGTCCTAGAACAGTCAAGAAAAGGAAATATGAAATATAAATATTAAGAAGAAAGAAAATTATCATAATTTTCAGGTGAAAATATTGTCTACTTAGAAATTCATAGAAAGAAACTCTAAAAAAGAGAACTAATATGGGAGTTTATTAAGGTTGATGAATTGTAGGTAAATGTTAAGACATCAATAGGAGTTACCAATCAAAAGATATGATTTAAAAAGGGCCATTCAGGGGCGCCTGGGTGGCGCAGTCGGTTAAGCGTCCGACTTCAGCCAGGTCACGATCTCGCGGTCCGTGAGTTCGAGCCCCACATCAGGCTCTGGGCTGATGGCTCGGAGCCTGGAGCCTGTTTCCGATTCTGTGTCTCCCTCTCTCTCTGCCCCTCCCCTGTTCATGCTCTGTCTCTCTCTGTCCCCCCCAAAAAAAAAAACAAAAAAAAAAAAAAAAAAAAAAAAAAAACAAAAAACGTTGAAAAAAAAAAGGGCCATTCAGAATAGTAACAAAAGTATAAAAATGTGTGAAAATAATATGAAAAAACACTATAATGAAAGAAATCCTGAATAAAGAGGGGACAAAAGAAACAGTATTTCCACATGGGAAAACTCTATATTGTAAATATGGCAAATTTATTTTATCTAATTGATTTAATACATTTTTTTTTTGAGAGAGGGAGAGAGAGAATCTTAAGCAGTCTCCCAGCATGGAGCCTGATATGGGGCTCGATTTCATGAATGTGAGATCATGACCTGAGCTGTAATTAAGAGCTGGATGCTTAACTGACTGAGCCACTTAGGTGCCCCAGATTTAATACAATTTTAATAAAAATCTTAGTGGAATACCAATGGAATATTATTTTAGAACATAAATAATAAATAAATAAATAAATAGATTTATTTGCAAGATTTATTTGCAAGAATAAATGTGTATAACCTAGAAATTTTGGAATTTATAAACATAATATGAAGCTACATTAATTAATACAAGTTGTTAATGGCAAGATATAATAAATTAAGCAGTCAAGAAACCAAATATAGTTTATCACAAAGATGCATTTAAAAATAAGATTCAATTGACTATCCATTGCAGAATTAAATTAGGTTCCTTTTCATGTTATATGCAAAAATAATTTGAGTCTTAATGATTCTTTTAAAATGACGTGAAGAAGTCTTACAAATCTGGAATGAAAAACAGAAATGACAAAGTAAAAGAGGGACAGATATGATTGCAGAAAAATTGAAAATGTCCATGTAGAAATATATGCTGAAAACAAAGGTAGAAAGCAAATGGCATCCCAGGAGAACATATTTGCAGCATATAGGAGGTAAAGTTTAATACTTATAATATAGAGAATTTTTCCAAATCAGTAAAATAAACACCTCAGCAGGAAAAAGGGAAAAAGGAAATGGGTAAAGCAATGGAAGGAAGAAGTACAAGTGGAAAATAAACATGTGAAAATATTCTTAGTTTCACAAATTATAAAAAAAAAGTAAATAAAAACAATGGGTCATCTTTAGCATCTCAGATTGCCCTCCACCACAAAAAAAAAAAAAGAAGATGAAGACATGAAAAGATAAATGCCATCTTTAGGCTACTTTTTAATTGTATCTCATTACAAAATAAAAACTGCATATACTTACCAGCAATCCTATTTCTGTGAGTCAGTCCCACCACCAAATATCAACACATAGTTTTGTTTATTTCAGCACTGTTGTAAGCCCCCAAGTAGAAATAACTTAAATGTATCAGAAAGCTGTCTTGAAAGAATGAGGTAATGCTATAAGTTCTCCCCGGGTAAAATAATTTCAATACATTTTGAGTGATAATAGCAAGTTGCAAAATAATATGTAAAGTATGACCCCATTTTCTTGTAGAAAAACACCTACCAGAAAACTACTCAGCAAATTATACATATATAGGAAAAGATATGTAGACAAGCCCACGTATATATTCTACATACAGAAAAGATCTGAAAGGCTACGTTCCAAACAATTGTTTCCTCTGAGAGTGGATGGAGAAAGGGCTTCAACATTTATGTTTTATATGCCTGAGTTGTTTGATGATGGTGATGGTGATGGTGATGGTGATGATGATGATGATGATGATGACGACGACTTTGCTTATGGAAGTTTATTAGGTAATAGAGGAGGTAGAGAATGCAAAATATTACTAGAAGGGCATCCAGGATGTAGGGGTAGGGTATTGAGTATGGGTTGCCTATGATGGTAGTCATCTCAGAGTTCAGTTTGGTAGTCAGTTTGAAGTTCACATAACATTTGGGGTTTGTGCTATATTGGAGGTTTGTTTGTGCTGCCTTTGGGGTTTACGAATCAATACTCTGGATTTGGTGTTTGTGCTATTTTTAGATTAGAAGACAAAGTGGGTGCAGGGCATTATCTCAAAATTTTGCCCTGATGGTTTGATTGATTAGAATGAGAATCCTAATTGGGGTATAGTTTATTTTCTATTCTTATTTATTTATTTATTTACTTTCTAAATGTTTCTTCTTTTTTTTTAATTTTTTTAACGTTTATTTATTTGAGACAGAGAGAGACAGAACATGAATGGGGGAGGGTCAGAGAGAGAGAGGGAGACACAGAATCTGAAACAGGCTCCAGGCTCTGCGCTGTCAGCACAGAGCCCGACGCAGGGCTCTAACTCACGGACCGCGAGATCATGACCTGAGCCGAAGTCGGACGCTCAACCGAGGTGCCCCTATTCACATTTTTTAAAGAGTAGCAAATGGCACTTGTGAAAGAAAACTATTTTAAATGATCAGAAAGGAACAGGATCATCTGATCCTACACAGACAAAATAAAGTGAATATGGTCTGTAATGAATCAGATTCTCCTCACTAATTTTAGTGTAAAAATTATTATAAAATTTGAGTCCAATAAGCTGTCAATGTAAACATTTTAAATAGTTTTAACATTTAAATAATGAATCCCATGTCAGAAGAAGAAAATCACAAAACACAAAGTTTTTGTACACAGATTTGTAGCCATTCAGAAAGTTCAAGAATAATTTCAAAATGACACTAAAAGTAAAAAGTATTAGATCTTAAGTGAAAATTAACATTAATTGTGAGGAGATAAAACAAAAAAAAACCCTGTTTTTATTGGTCTAATTTATCTTCATCTTTGTACTGGGTTGACTAGTGTGTCCCCTCCAAAATTCATATCCACCTGCACCCTGTGAATATGATGTTATTTGGAAATAGAGTCTTTGCAAACCTAATCAAACTAAAATGAGGTCATAATGTATATGGGTGGGCCCTAATCCATTGACTGGTGTCCTTTTAAGAAAGGGAAATTTTGACACAGACTCACGTAGAGGGAAGATGGCCATGTGAAGAAGAAGACAGCACTTAGAGTTATGCTATTAGAAACCAAGAAGGAATACTCCCCTAGAGCCTCAGAGGAACATGGCCCTGTTGACCCCTTGACTTTGAACTTCTGGCCTCTGGAAATATGAGACCATAGATTTCTGTTGTTTTAAACTATCTTAAGTTTAAGTTATTTGTTACAGTTGCCCTAGGAAATTAATACAGTGTTTTATGCAAATAGGTAAAAAATACATATGTAATGAAACATTTGTAAAATTCTACAACTGCCCATTTTCTTTTGGAGACTGGAACTACATGGCATTTTTGTCAAATCCACATAGAATGTAATCTCCTTCAGGGAAAGGAATATTTCCTCGTTGATATTTATTTTCTCTACTATCTATATCAGTGCCTGACACATGGTGGGTCCTCAAAAAATATGTGTTGAATGAATAAATGTGTGCATGAATGAATGAACCTGCAACATTGACCTTGTAGGTTTTTAGATTCCATATTTTAACTTCCTAAAGCAGAAAAAAATAAGATCATCTTTTAAAAGTACTGGTGTTTAAAATTTATTTTTTTTATATTTAACAGCCCTATGTAACAAATGATGATAGTTACAAGTGCATCAGAAGGTCATAGTCGAACATTTTTTTTATAAAAATAAAATAGAATATTATGGGACTGAATTATATGTGAACGTTTACTGCATGATAAAAAATAATGATAGATTCAGGGAACATAAAACTAGTCATTTCATAGTCTCTGCTTTCTTTCCATTTCAAAGTCTATGAATTAGCATATGCTGTCAGGAATAATGATAATCCATTATTGCTGTACTCCTGAGCGTAGGTGGCTGGGAGCTTTTTATTTAAAAATGAAAAGCAGTCTCTAAACCTCACAAATGCTTCAGTAGGAGAGAGCATGCCATGTAAACACATTAGCACAAATAATCTGCTGTGATAATTGATTCAGACTTACTGACCTTGGGCATATTGAAGTTTTTATTTCTTCACTATAAGCCTGGAGGTGAATTCAGGGTGAAATTACAATATGAAAGAGTTACTTCAAATTTCTCTCCTCACAAGGTGAAGTATTGTGTTGATTGAGTCACTGAACTTAAGAAAGACATAACATGTAAAATCATTTCACTTACCCAAAACCACGGAGTTCTGACTTCTCATTTTATAATTGAGAATTGACAGCAGGGGAAGCCACTTTCCCAGGGTCATGCAAGTAATAGTAGTGGGACTGGCACCAGGACTCAGGTGTTTTAATGCCTAGTTAAGTGTTCTTTCCAATGTACCATGTTGTCACTTGAAAATAAATCTGCTTTAGGCAGAGATAGATCATGGGTTTTCTGCCCTGGAAGCTAGACTTCTATCACTAACTCATGAATAATCCCAGTGACTGACAATTTTAATGTAAATTAAAATCATATGGATGACTTTTAGATTATTTAGGTGACTTTTAGGGGTCTAAAAGTACAGATATTTGAGGAAGTAAGTCACTCAGACCATCTAAGATGGGTTGAGGGAGAAGAGGTAAAGACACTAAAAGCAAAAATAGAGTGAGTGAGAACTTTGTGAGAAAAACAATAAACTAAAGTTTTAATAATTTACTTTTGGAATTTTATTTAAAACTGTGTGACCGCAATATTTTCATATATTCAATTTCTATAATATTCCTTGTGTCATCTTGCCACCTTCATTTAAATGTTTCATAAACCAGAATAAGGAAGACACATGAATTACTCAAGGCAAAGAGAGTAAGGGCAAGAAAGTAAGGGCCTTCATAAAGGGCACTATGTTTCATAGTGCTAGGTATTTGAACACATTTCCCATTTAATCCTCACAAACCTTCAATCTATAAATTTAGCTTTTTTAAAATGATGATTTTTATCACAACTGAGTAACAAATTTAAAATTAATATTCATCATAACAAATATTTACTGATATTGCTAAACGCAAGCCATATATGTTAGACTTCTTACTAAGCACTTGATATACATTTTCTTACTTGATTTTCATATTAACCTTATAAAATAGAGACACTACCATCCCAATTTTATAGGTAATATAACTGAGTCATGGGGATAAAAGTAAATGTCATAGTCAAATCTAAATCCAGGATTATCTGTCTCAAACTCTCTGCTCTTAGTCATTCTGCTACTTCAAGGCATAATGTTTGTGATAAAATATGAATAATACCTCATTCTCCTAATTCAGCTAGACCCCACCATATCCTGTGGGAACAAGGGAGAGGTGGGATTAATTCACACACATTAGGAAGTGAAGGGAATATTTAGAAAAGATACTTGAGAAAATGGTTTCTAAATAGGGTTCCCAAAGATATTTCCAGTAGGCACAAATGCTGGAAAAATGTATTCCAGGATAAGGGAATAGCGAGAGCAAAGGCAAATGGAATTTGAGGGGAATGACATAATGTACAGGGAAATGAGACTGGAAACAGAGGTTGGGCCCAGGCCGAAGAGCCCTGTACACCACAATAATGAGTTTTGACTGTATCCCAGAAGCAAGGGGTAGGGGGGAACCACTGATTTTTGTTTTCACATTTAAGGAAAGGAAAGAAATTAAGATATATGGAATGTCTACTATATACAGGCAGCACACTTGGTATTTTACATGTGAAATGTAATTTAATACAATAATCTATAAGGGAGGTAAAATTATTTCCATTTTACAGGTAAGTAAATTGAGGTGTGGAGAGTTAACCAACTTGCTTATGTCATATACAAAGTTAAGTTTTGAGCTGTGATCTAAACTCAGCTCAGATTCCAAGTGTTTTCCACTATGCCACTTAAGGTATAAGAAGATAATGGGGGACCCTATGAAAGATGGATTGAAGGAAGGAAAGCATGGTGTCAGGGAGACCAGTTAGCAGATTTTTGAAATCATTATGTGCAAAAGGAAAGGGAATCTGAGCTTCTGTACTGATAGTAGAAATGGCAAATGTGGGATGGACTCTGGTGGAATTACAGAGGCAAACCTTGAGGGTCATGGTGAATTACTGCTGTGGAGTCACATACACCTGCTGTAGAACTCAGTTGAGTCACTATTGCTGTAATCCTTACCTCTCTAAGCCTCAGTTGCTCATTTCCAAAATATTAAGAATAAATAAATTAATGGAAGTAAAATGTTTAGTTGAGTGTCTCACACAAAGTACGTGCTCCGTAAGTGTTAGCTATTAGGTATTATTGGGAGGTAAGAAAAGAATGCATGACGTTTTTGAGATTTCTAGTCCTAGTGTCTAGTACCAGTAATTGAGGTAAGGAGCTTAGGAAGATGTACATAATTTAATGCTACTTTTGCAATCTTTATCTCCTAATCAGACAGCGTATTCCTCTGCAGTATTTTATTCTCATGGTCTAAATATACCAAATAAAAGCCAGAGATTACCACGATGGATTAAAAATATGACAATTATATACTGTCTACAAAAAAAATCACATATAATACTATAGGAAGGTTAAAAGTTGAAAGATAGAAAAAGATACAGCATGCAAATATCAATCAAAGAAAAAACTGGGTATATTAATATCAGATAAATAGATGTTAGAGTAACGGAAAGTTACTAGAGACAGAGAGTTATGATAAAAAGATCAGTCTACCGAGAAGACACAGAAATCCTAACTCTGTACACACCAAACAACAGGAGTTGAAAATATGTTAAGCAAACTGATAGAACTGAAAGGAAAGATAGTTAAATTCACAATTACAGCTGGAGACTTCACTAGCCTTCTCTCAATAACAAACAGAGCAACTAAGCAGAAATTCAGCAAGCATATAAAAGAATACCATCAACTGTAACATGATCTAATCAACATTTATAGAAATTGTTATAGAAGAATCTTTTATTCATAGAAAATTGTCCAACGAGAGCAGAATACCTATTATTTTCAAGTGCCTGTGGAACATATACCAAAATTGGTCATATCTGGGACATAAAATAAGCCTCAATAAATTTGAAAGAATTAAAATTGTATTCTCCAGCCACAATGGATTCAAGATAGAAATAAATAATAGAAAGATAACAGGAAAATCTCCAAACTTCTGGTAACTAAAAACACTTCTCAATAATCCAAGAGTCAGAGAGAAGTCATAAAGGAAATTAAAAAAAAAAAATACATTAAGCTGAAGAAAAATGAAAATACAACATATAAAAATTTGTGAGATGTATCTAAAGCCATGCTGAAAGGGAAATTTAAGGCACTGAATGCATACATTAGATAAGAGAAACAGTCTCAAGTCCGTAATTTAAGCTCCCACCTCTATAATCTAGAAGAAGATGGCTCAGTCGGTTAAGTGTCTGACTTTGGCTCAGGTCATGATCTCATTCTTCATTTGTTTGGGCCCCACGTTGGGCTTTGTGTTGACAGCTCAGAGCCTGGAGCCTGCTTCAGATTCTGTGTCTCCCTCTCTCTCTTCCCCTCCCCCCCTCAAAAATAAATAAACATTAAAAAAGTTAAATAAATAAATACACATGAGAAAAAAATTAAATCTAGAAAAAGAAGAACAAAATAAAATCCAAGCAAGAATAAGGGAAGCAATCATAAAGATAAGAGAAGTCAATGAAATTGAAACAAAACAATAGAGAAAATCATGAAATAAAGAATTGGTTTTTTCAACAGTTCAATAATATTGACAAACCTCTAGCAACACTGACAAAGAATAAAAGAAGACACAAATTATCAATATTAGGAATAAAATGGGACATCACCACGGACTATGCAAGGGTTAAGGGAATACTACAAACAACTTTGTACACTTAAATTTGACAACTTAGAAGAAATGGACCCATTCCTTGTAAAAGACAAACTACAACAATGGACCCAATATGAAATAGATAATTTGAATAGCTCTATAACCATTAGGGTAATTAGGGTAATAATTTTAAAACTCCCAAAAAGAAATAACCAGGCCCAGATGGTTTCGCTGGAGAAATCTGCCAAACATCTAAAGATGATTAATATAAATTCTACAAAATATCTTCCTGAAAATAAAAGAAGGAACACTTCCCAATTCATTTTGTGAAGCTAGTTTTGCCCTGTTACTAAAACTAGACAGTACAAACAAACAAAACAAAACAAAACAAAACAAAACAAAACAAAAAGCTACAGGTCTATATTACTCACAGTATGGACCTAGATATATGCATAGTATAGATGTAAATATCCTTAACAAATATTAGGAAATGGAATTCAGCAGTCAATAAGAATTGTAGTTCATGGTTAAGTGGGATTTATTATAGAACTGCAAGGCTAATTTCAGTATTCAAAAATAAGGTGATGTGATCCACCATATTAATAGGCTAGAGAAGGAAAATCACATATATAAATTGATATGGAAAGGCACCTTGACAAAATTCAACATTATTCATGACAAAATAAGAATAGAGAGTAAATTTCTCACTTTGATAAAGAGCATCTATAAAAACCCTACAACTAACATTATATTTAATGCTGAGAGACTGCTTTCACTTAAAGATCAGGAACAAGGCTAGGATGTCAGTTCTTACCACTCCTATTCAACATAGTGCTGGAATTTCTAGCCAGTGCAGTAGTCAAGAAAAAGAAATCAAAAGTAGACCATAAAGGAAGAACTAAAACTGCAGATGATATGATTGGTCTATTTAGAAATTCTCAAAGAGTCTACAAAAACTCCTAGAACTAAGAAGTGATATAATCAAGGTTACCTGCAAGTTAAACATACAAAATTAGGGGCATCTGGGTGGCTCAGTTGGTTAAGTGTCCAACGTCTAGCCAGGTCATGATCTTGCCTTTCGTGAGTTCGAGCCCTGCATCACGCTCTGTCCTGACAGCTTAAAGCCTGGCGCCTGCTTTGGATTCTGTGCCTCCCTCTCTCTCTGTCTGTCCCCTGCTCGCACTCTGTCTCCCTCTCTTTCTCGAAAATGAATACAGATTTTAAAAAAATTAAACACACAAAATCATTTGTATTTCACTATAGTAGCAGTGATCATATGGACATAAAAAAAATACAATACCATTTACAATTGCTCAAAAAAAGTGAAATATTTAGGTGTTAGTCTAGCAAAACCTGTATAAGACTTATATGTCTATAACTACATGACTCATGAAAGAAATCAAAGATCTAAATAAGTGGAGAGATGTCTTGTGTACATGGACTAGAATACTTGACATAATAAACATGTCAGTTCTCCCTAAATTGATGTATAGGTTTAATGTAATTCCTATTAAAATCCCATCAAGATTTTTTTTTTGCAGCTTGAGACATGATTATTAAAAAATATGGAAAGGCATATACAGCTACAATAATCAAGACTATGCTGTTGGTGGAGCAATAAACATATAGATCAATGAGAGAACTCAGAAGTATAAGACCCACACAAATACGCGCAACTGCTTTTAGACAAACGTGTAAAAGCAATTCAATAGAGGAAAGATAGCAAATGCTGGAGCAATTGGACATCCATAGACAAACAAAAAACCTATAACAAAATTTCATACTTAATTAAAAACTTAACTCAAAATGGATCATAGTCTTAATGTAAAACTATAAAACTTTTGTGGTGCCTGAATGGCTCAGTAAGTTGAGCATCTGGCTTGATTTCTGCTCAGGTTGTGATCCCACAGTCATGATCCCATGGTCATGGGATCGAGCCCTGTGTGGGGCTTCATGCTGAACATGGAGCCTGCTTAAGACTCTCTCTTTCTCTCTCTCCTTTTGGCCCATCTCCCCCACTCTCACACACCATCTCTAAAAACAAAACAAAACAAAACTATAAAACTTTTATTAAAAACGTAGGAGAAAATCTTTGAGATCTAAGGCTAAGCAAAGAGTTCTTAGACTTGGTACCAAAAGCATGATTCATAAAAGAAAAATTGATAAATTAGACTTGATCAAAATTTAAAACTTTTTTTCTGTGCAAATGATTCAGATTCAGCAGGTCTGTGGTGGTCTGTGATTCTGCACTTACTGAAAGCTCTCAGATGATGCTGAGGCTGCTGGTCCATGGACTACACTTTTTGAGTAGCAAAAGACATACAACCTGTAAGGTTCCTTACAATTCTAAAATTACATGACTTCATCAGTAAATAGATTTTGTTATTTTATCATGTTAGCAGTTTAGAGAATTTGAGGAGAGAATTCAATTTCAGTTAAAGGAATAACAAACCACCCCTCCCACGAAGCCAACTTTGTAGATGAATTGGATGAAAAACAAAATCTTATCCTTTTGAATGCCTTTAATATATTCTAATGCCTTAATCAAATGGCACTTGTATTAATGAGTGAGCCATTATGATGAAAAATGATAAAGTTTTAGCACCAAACTTCATTTTACATTAATCTTATGGCCAAAATGTAAGCTTCTGAAATGAATATATCATTACATTTAAATAACTTTCTTTCTTTCTTTCTTTCTTTCTTTCTTTCTTTCTTTCTTTCTTTCTGAAAATTGGTATTCTCATATTTTCAATTCATACTTTTCGGCTTTATCTGAGTTCATGAGCACAACCATCATAGGCTACGAGAAATCCTGTGAGAATTTTGAATTTAAATGTGTTGCTGCTCTTGGGATTATTGGGTAAGTATTTCTATTCTTTGGCCTAAAAACTGAATCTCTTATCTCTATTAAAGACATTTCATCTCTGATGTGATATGTCCAAATTTATTTCCAGTGTTTTCAATTCTTTCTGTTTTTCTAACAAAATAAAGAATATAGCTTGAAAGGAAGCACACACTGATTCTGTTTAGAAAAGAAATAATATTTTATCAGGAATAAATGAATCCTATGAAATGAAATAGTTTTTCTTGTCTTAATGATATGCATTCATTCAACTGGGTGCTGTGTCAGAAGTGTCAGAAGAAATTTAATGATTGCATGAAAAAAATTTTCTCAAAACTCATTGACTAGAATTAGGTCAGGAAAAAAGATACATATTTTCATTTTTTTAAGTTTATTTATTTTTGAGAGAGACAGAGACAGCATGAGCTGGGGGAGTGGCAGAGAGAGAGGGAGAGAGAAAATTCTAAGTAGGCTCCACACTGTCAGCACAGAGCCTGATGCGCGGCTCAAACCAAAACACCATGAGATCATGACCTGAGCCAGAATCAAGAGTCGCACACTTAACTGACTGAGCCACCATGTGCCCCTATATTTTCATTTTTAAGATAGTTTAAATGCAGTGTTTTTGGTGAGATTCCTATACTCTAGAAAATGTGTTGAGATCCATGTTGATGACATTTGTAAAAAGTATAGAAGACAAAGATGTTTTTATCAGCATAATATAGTAAAAATATCAAACCAAAAAAAAATCTGTGGAGACAGATTAGAGGTATCCTGGGACAGGCAGTGGTGATAGATTATGTGTAATTGGGCATGTGGGATCTAATTGATGTGATGAAAGTATTCTAAAACTGATTGATGATGATTGCACAGCTTGGTAAATTTACTAGAGACCGTTCAATTATACACTTGAAATGGGAGAATGATAAATATCCCTCGATAAAGCTTTTTTTTTTTTTTTTTTAAAGAGTGACTGATATTCAGGACACCCTGAAATACAGCACTTGTTCTGCTACCAAATAAATAGCTGTGTGACCCTAGACAGTATACTCACTATAGGCCTTCATTTCATTATCTGTATAAAGAGGGAGTTGGGCAGATCAACACCCAAGTACCTCTTGTCTCTTCATATTTCAATATTCTCTGACTCTATTTTGGCAAAGTTAACCTCAAAGAAAGCACTTTGTTCCTTGAAAAATATCTAAGTGGGGATGTTCTTCTGAAAGACATTAAAATCACAAAATTTACTTTGAAAGCTTGCCAAAAGAAATTATAGATCCAAGCCCCTTAAAAGGCCCTCCCTTTTTAAATCAATGAGGTACTATTGCTGATGGAACATTTTCTGTGCTTTCAAAATATATGAAATCTAAGTCACAATGTACTGTGTACAATGAAAATGTCTGTTGTAGGGAGATAAAATAACAAGAAAGCAAATGAAGCCGTTTATATACCAATGTTTAGAAAGAAACCTATAAGGAGGGTTTAATGATGTTTATACATAGTTCTGACTTAAATCTTAAATCATAGGAAATAGTTATTGAACACTAGACATTGGTAGGATACCTATGTGTATATTGTGTATGTATGTCTGTATTGTATGTGTGTATAACTTATAGTTTTTTCTGATGATAAAAATGATACATTATAGCTTAATTTTTGCAATTAAAATTGTATCTGAAGAATATGCACCAAGCAGTCCCTGGGTTATAGCAAATGAAGGATGACTTCCATGTGATTATAATTTTGTGAATTTTAATCCTTTTGAAAAAAATAATCATTCAACTTTGTATAGCCTATTATAATTTATCTAAATTAAAGGGATTTTCTTTTAGTTTTTGCAATTTTTTTTTTTTGCAAAATGGGGGCAAAATTCTGTATAAAGTTTTTTTTTATGCTTTTTACATAGAAGATCATTTGATAAGGCTAATATTTATACCTTAGAAAAAGACAGTATATGCCCTTAGACTCTGGCAGTTTGTGCTCTGTGAGGTAGGTAAGCTGAGAATTACATTTTCCAAAATCCCCTTCTTGTATGCTTTCAAGTTGGAATTGGCCAAGATAGGAACTTGTCCAGTATTTGGAAGGTAGAGACAAGGCAGTTACCATAACCATCTGGAGCTCTTTTCACAAGCAGATACAGAGATAGGTACTTGGTACCTACTAAGAGGTACTTGGCAGGTGCCAGCTTGTCGCTTCCCTCTCCTGCTCCACATCTACTTTTTCTTCCTGACTACTGGCATTGTTGACCAACAGTGGCCACAGATCCACCCCCAGATGCTTGGCTGTGGACTCATTGGGGTTGTGGTTTATTATAGGTAATAGTTTTTCATAGACCTCTACATAAATTCCCCCTTCATGTTCCTACATTGGTGGCTGGACACATATGACTGATTGGTAACTCCATCTCTGACCCTCCAACTTCTCACCCAGACCTTTACTTCCAGCTTTTCCCACAATTCTAAATAAGTCTCTTACCCTGTAACACTCATAGTGCTTCTGCTCCCCTGGAGAAACCCTGATGCGAAGTCCTGTTCAATGGAAGAGAATCTCAAACTTAATAGTAAAAGAAAAAATGCCATGATTTTTAATTAATTATAAAACCCCAATACACTTATGGATAAAGGTGGTTGAATTTAGTACAAACACAGAATCTCTCTCATCCAGTAATAAAGTGAACAAAAAAAGCATAGCCATGGTTTAAAGCAGCAACCAAATAAGAGACTCAGCCTCATGTGTAAGCTTCTGAACGTAGTGATCACAAAAAGAAACAAATGGTTACCCATTTCTATAAGCAGCTGTACAGAAAGAAGGTGACTTGAGAATATCCTGATAATTTTGGCTATGCATTCTATTTGCAAGAGGTGGTTTGAAGCAGAGGTTCTCAAAAAATAGTTAAAATGATTTTCATTGTAATACTAAAGCTTTATTTGGCGTTTTCAGTGTGCTGACGTGTTCACTAATGGTGCAAAAGCAAGGATGGGTAAAACTGTTGGTCCTTTAACATGAATCAAGGCAGTGGTATCAAAATCTACTAGTAGGCATTCTATGTATGCTTGCTGCATGTGCATATGTGCATACACACACACACACACACACGCACACACACACACGCACACACACACACACATTTTCCACTTTCACTTAAGATTGTCCTTGGTGAAGGTTAGTGTTATTACTATCCTCACTTTATAGATGAGTTAACTGAAGCGCAAAGATGTTTAGTACCTTTTTTCAAGGTCAAACAGGTACTAAATAGTAAAAATGAAAATCTAATCTGGGCAGCGTGACTCTAGAAAAAAAATTATACAATCCAATTCATTCATTCACTATATTTTTTTACTGAGTACCTAATATGAGCCAGAAAGTATTCCAGGGACTAGGGATATAAAATGATATTCCTCCCTCCCTCCCTCTCTTCTCCCCTTCCTTCCTTCCTTCCTTCCTTCCTCCCTCCCTCCCTTCCTCCCTTCCATCTACCCATCCATCCATCCATCCATCCATCCATCTATTCATCGTTGTTCTCTCCATATATGTGCATAGAAAGCTATGGTTCTTTCTGGGTAGTATCTGATCTTGATTAGTTGCCTCTCTCTTTTTTTCTGTACTTGCTTGCGTTTGAAAAATAGTGAGCAAGTTATTTTTACAAAAAACGATAGAGTCGTTATTCTTAAGACAGAACCTAATGCAACTCATTGCTCTTTTGAAGAAATACAAAGTTTCAAATCTTAAACTTAAAGAAGTATAAAAAGACTGCCCCATTCTTTCTTCTCACACTTAAATTTTCTTTCTTCTCACTACTTACAAAGCAATAGAACATGACATGTGGAAATGTTTTCTAAGACTGATTTAGAAGGCAAGGTCTCCAAAATCTTTCCATCCCACACAGCTAATACTAAGCAATTCTTTTTGAAAACATTGTTACAAAGATTCTTTAGAAAAAATTAACTAAAAACCTTAGTGATATCATTAGGTCTCCAAAAAGGAGAATAGTAATGATGCATTTATGCATAGAACATCACACATTTGCATACTCTGGAAATTAACCACTTGCCTTCAGAGAAAATAAGTCCTGTGAAAGTGAATATGGCATACATATCTGACTACTCTTTCTTGTTCCTGGGAAGAGAGTAATATACATATATATAGCAACATCAGGAATAGATAAAAATCCTTGTCCTAATAAAATTTACATGTTTGTAACATGCACAATAGTGGTTTTTTAACTGCTGGAATTACTAAGATATTTACATTTAATTTTTTTTATTTTGGTTTTAATTTATATTACTTGTGTAGTAGATGGGACAAACATATGCACAAACACCTGTTTTAATTTCACAGGGTGAAAAGTGGTGATGCTCCAGTCTTTTTTTAAATTTTTAAATTTTTATTTTATTTTTGAGAGAGAGAGAGAGTGAGACAGAGAGAGAGCGTGTGCGAGTAGGGGAGGGGCAGAGAGAGAAGGAGACACAGAATCCAAAGCAGGCTCCAGGCTCTGAGCTGTTGGCAAGGAGCCCGACATGGGACTTGAACTCACCGACGGTGAGATCGTGACCTGAGCCAAAGTCAGATGCTTAACTTGACTGAGTCACCCAGGCACCCTCTAGTCTTTTTCTTTCTTTCTTTTCTTTCTTTCTTTCTTTCTTTCTTTCTTTCTTTCTTTCTTTCTTTCTTTCTTTCTTTTAAATTGGGGCAGTGAATAGTGTTTTTCTTCCTCTTCCCTCTCAATAATTACTAACATTTCAGAGTAAGTTGGCTATCCTAATGTGGGAATCCTGGGAATCTGCAATAGGCCGCCCAGATTCTTAGATCCAGTGATTCCTTGTATCATAAAATTGTTTGAAGAAAATTAAATCCAGGGATTGAGACTATTTGTACTTCAGTGAGTCAGACCTACAACCTGGTTTGTCCAGTTCTTTAGACCAACTATTCCCAAATGCCACTCCACTGACCACATAAGAATCACCAGTAGAAGTTGTTAAAAACACAGATTTTTGGCTTTGCTGTGGGAGATTCTAATTTAGTAAATTTAGAACTGGAACCAAGAATTTATATTTGTTAAGGGCTCTCCAGATGATTCTTCTATATAGTCATCTTTAAGAACCATTGACTTAGGAAGATACTAGAAAATGAATATTGAGCTGTGATGTTACACAGAGTAAGCAGTTTCTTGGTTAATTTACTCAACACCTCAGAGAAGGACATTAAGAAATACTCGCTACATGCCTATATTCTCCGATTTCCTAAATATTACTAAAAAACCAAATGGGAATTTATGTTAGTTGGAGCACCTAAAGACTATTTAAAAATATCAAAACAGGAGACAGGAGAATACAAATTCATCATGAAGCTAACATTCCAGAGCCATTCACAAGCATGGGCTAACCTGAGTGCTGATTATTATTGGAAGTTGTAGTGTTGTGAGAAGGGTGGGGAAGCCAAGCTGCAATCAGAAGGCATTTCTTAGGTAAGTGTATATGGGAAATGACCTAAAGAGCTATCAGAAGAAAGGTACCTTAATCTCCAGGGCACCAATACATTTCTTTTCTTGTTGTGATTTCTTTTCTTGTTCTAAATAAATATTCGTTTTAATACCTAATTTTATATTCATTATTTTTCTACTTTAAAAAAAAAAAAGATGTGTCTTCCAAAAGATAATATCCAAGCCCCACATAACCTGTATGAATGACTGTCTCAAGGGTCAGTATTAAGAAATCACAGCAGGGACACCTAGGTGGCTCGGTTAAGTGGTTAAGCATCCGACTTCAGCTCATGTCATGATCTCAAGGCTCATGAGTTTGAGCCCCATGTAGGGCTCTGTGCTGACAGCTCAGAGCCTGGAGCCTGCTTCAGATTTTGTGTTGCCTTCTGTCTCTGTCTCTCCCCTGCACTCTCTCTCTCTCTCTCAAAATTAGACATTAAAAAAAAGAGAGAGAGGTACCTGGGTGGCTCAGTTGTTTAAGCCCCTGACTCTTGGTTTTTGGCTCAGGTCATGATCTCAAGGTTCATGAGTTCCAGCCGCACATCAGGCTCTGTGGAGCCTGCTTGGGATTCTCTCTCTCCTCTTTCTTGTGTTCTCTCTCTCTCTCAAATAAATAAACTTTAAAATAAAATAAATACAAAGAAATCACAGCAGGAATTATAAGGCTTATTTAGAGACATGCCATTGGAGAAACATTAGATGTGAGATCACTCAATAACACAAATTACTGGATAATCTTTGAATAATCCTCTAAGAGGGATTTGTGCTCTTTGTGGTGGGAAAAAAAAAGCATGGCATAAACAAGGAAGTAAAATTATTAATACTTAGAATGACTTGAGCAAAGACTTCAAGATGAGGTTGAGGAGAAATGAAGCCACACGAACCAAACACTTAAGCCACATTAAGGATTTTCAACCCTGATCTGAATGAGAAAGGAATCACCAGAGTGTTCTAAGAGGGATTTGACATGATGCAAATTACATTTTTGCATATTTATTCTGGACTATGGTCAGTTAAACAGATTGGAAGGGTCCAAACCCAGAGTCAGGAGGACCAGTAAAGAGGCCATTAAGAGAGAGTGATGATTTAAATTAGGAAAGAGACAATAGCTATGGTGAGACATGGGAATAGCAAGACATATTTAGGATGTAGGATTTGGTGAATGATTTGATATGAGTTGTGACACAGAAAGGGAGTCAAGGATGTTGGCCAAGTGTCTGACTTGGGCAACTGGATGGGTGATGGTGTTATTTCCAGAGAGAGGGCACAAAGAAGAGAAGCAAGCTTGGAGGGATGGGGATGGGGGATGGGGTCAGGAGATCAGAAGTACAGTGTTGGAAAGCTGAAATTGAGGTGTTTCTGGTGTGTCCATCTAGAGAAACTCAGCAGGAGGTTGCATATTGGGGCCTGGGGCTCAGGAGAGATTTGACCTGGAATATATATTTGAGTATATATTTGAGATGAAATTGAATCAAGAGTGTGTGAAATGACAAGAGGATCCTGGGAAGCATGAACATTTAAGGAATGGGCAGAGATAGAGGAGATCATAAAGGAGTCCAGGGAGTGAGCCACAGTGGTAGGAGAATAATCAGAAATGTAAAATGTAATCAAAATCAAGGAAAGAGAAGAGAGATACAACAGTGTCAGATGTTACTAAGCTGTCAGATGGGATAAGGACTGAAAAGTTCACTGATGCCTGAAAAGGTAGGGAATACAAATGGAGAATCAAACCGTTACAAATGGAATCAGTGCAAAGACACACATATAAGCCCTTTCCTCTCAGGGCCCAATACAAGGATGGTGGTGGATGAAACCCACATTGAAAAAAAAAAAAAGCCCTTGGGAAATTTTGAAAGAAGCCCATGAACCTTTAACACAGATTGCCAAATGTTTTGATCAAATAGCCTGGGTTTTATCTGACAGTTTCAGTTTGAAAAATCTTTTCTTGTTATACATGTTTATTTTTTTCAGAAGTGGCAATCAAATTTTTTGTTACTGTTCAAGGAAACATGGTCACGGTATATTTTAGAAATAGATATGACAAGAACAGAGATAACAGTTCATCCTGCCTTTTACCTTCTTGTATACCAAAGGCCTAAAGAGAACATACATGGCTTTTTTCCAGAATTCCATATCCTTTCCTGCTTCCCTCAGGACTCCTTTTTTCAGGCATCTTCAGCTCTTCTGAACCAATATGATATGTGGGATTTTAGGTAACAATAATATGCCATGAAAAGAGGTAAATGTCTATTCATTGCTACAGTCTCAGCACCTAAGACACTGCCTGCCCTTTAGTGGGCCCTAAATAAATATTTATCAAATGAATGAATAAAAAGAAAATGTAGGAAGCAATTTTAATCTTTATGTTTAATAAAAGAGTGAGAAAAAAAAGAAAAAAAATGCTATAGAAACTGTCCTAATTAGAGTTTTTGCCTGATCAATTTAAAAATACTATGAGCTCTTTGAGAGCTTGACCACATATCTAAAGTAGCTCACACAAGTCTTAACTTTCTCCAAGAGTCCTCAAATGGCAAGTGTTGGGGGCAAGGACTCTAGTCCCTCACAATACTCAGAAACAGAGGGGTGTTCCCAACTCAAACCAGGTTTGGTCAAATATCACAAGAGAGGAACACAGACATATCGAATTTGTTTGAATTAGTGTATATAGCTCAGGGGCATGTTTTGGTAAAAAACTATTCTTGGAAAATCTAAGGAAAGATTGAAAAGCAGTTGGCTGTTGGTCGGTTTCTTGCTTTTGTGATACCATCATTAGAGATACAGGTTTAAATCCTCAGACAAACTCTTGGAATGAGCTGAGCAAACTTACTGGCACTTGCAATAACCCACCCATCCTTTCTAACAGAATGCTATTGCAGAGATACTTAATAGCCTTGTTCTCTCTGGCTAGCCTTCCAAGGCTACATGAGATGTGATACAGTTTGAAGATAAATTTTTAGAACTAGCTGTATAGCAGCTTTTGATAGTGGTTTGTTTCTAGAAATTCTAATATCCTGTGCTCCTTAGGAAATATTCAATATGAAATTTTAATCCAAATGTCCACCCAAGAGTCACATTTTAATATTGCTTGCTTCCTGTCCTTTTCCTAGTAGGAGTACATTATGTGTTAATATGCAATTTTATTTGTGTTAAGTAGGAAACATTACCTTAAAAAAATTTAAACGATTTGAGAACATTTTGTCCTCAATAGTTCCAGGCCAAAATATGGCATTGTGTAAATATTGTATTTTTTCAAATGACTTTCATCTTTTTAAAAGTTTTTCCTCCCCACTGAACTCTATTCAGTGCTATCATCAAGACTCACTACGGGACATTTTTGTCAGTATTAAATCTGTATAAATTCCTGTACAAAATACCTTTAGGCTATTTTGTCAACTTGAAACTAGGATGTTATTTTCACCAGAGGACTAGATGTGCCAGAACGTTAATTTTTAAAATGCTGAACAGATCTTAATCCAAAAGTTAACGTGGATCAAGATCTGTTCAGCATTTTTAAATGGGTGATGCACATTAAGGAAGGAAGTTTTGGGGATGAGCACTGAGTGTCATATGTTAAGAGATGAATCACTGGGTTCTGCTCCTGAAGCTAGGACTATACTGTATGTTAAGTAATTTGAATTTAAATTAAAAATATATTAAAAAAATAAAATGCTAAACAGATCTTAATCCAAAAGTTAACATGAATCAAATCACATTTTTCTCACATAAGGGCAGTCAGATTAAACAAAAATTGTAAAAATGAGCTATGATGAATTTGGTGTATATTCATATATCTGACTATGTTAAGTATAAAACATTACTGTTTTTATCTTTTTGCTCTTTAATTAATTCAGCTTTTAGTTGCTGGAAGAAGCATTTCTTATAAACCCTTACTGGTATTCTCATTGTTTTTAAAGAAGTTATATAGTCAGGGCTTCAGTTTTCTTAGAGACTCATTTCCTGTTACAAAGTTTCTAAAAATGCATCTCTCTGTTCAAATTGTTCCTCCTTATATATATTATACATGTCAGAATGAAGCAATGTGTATAAAGAAATTAGTTATTGGGGTAAAATTCAAAGTTCTACCAGGAAGTAAAATGAACGCTTTTTAAGTATGTGTATGTCTGTGTCTTCTTATTCATTTTGTCTATGTGTGTTTTTAATAACTTTTCCCAATTACTAACACCAAACAAACGTTATGTTGGAGAAATGGATATCAAACTCATATAATGTCTCTACATATTTCATGGTTTGTCTTAGGGAAGCTGGAGGGAAGGAGTAGTATACACCAAACAGGGCATTCCTGTTTTAAACAACTATATCTACTTTGTCAAAGATTAGTGGGTGCATTTTTGGGTTCTCTATTCTGTTACATTGATCTCTGTGTCTATGTCTGTGCCAGTACCATACTGCCTTGATGATTACAGTTTTGTAATACACCTTGAAGTCCTGAGTTGTGATGCCTCGACCTTTGGTTTTCTTTTTCAACATTACTTTGGCTATTTGGAGTCTTTTCTGGTTCCATACAAATTTTAGAGTTGTTTGTTCTAGCTTTGTGAAAAATGCTGGTGCTATTTTGATAGAGATTGCATTGAATGTGTAGATTGCTTTGGGTAGTATAGACATTTTAACAATATTTGTTCTTCCAATCCATGTGCATGGAAATGGATCCACAAATGTATGGCGAACTAGTCTTCGACAAGGCAGGAAAGAATATCCAATGGAAAAAAGACAGTCTCTTCAACAAATGGTGTTGGAAACCTGGACAGCAACGTGCAGAAGAATGAAACTGGACCACTTTTGTCTACCATACACAAAAATAAATACAATATGGATAAAAGACCTAAATATAAGACAGGGGACTAATCAAAATCCTAGAGGAAAAAATAGTGAGCAACCTCTTACAGTTTCTTATTAGACATGTCTCTAGAGGCAAAGGAAGCAAGCAAAAATGAACTACTGGAACCTCATCACTTTAAAAAGCTTCTTCACAGGGAAGGAAACAAAACTAAAAAGCAACTAACAAAATGGGAGAAGATATTTGCAAATGACATATCGAATAAAGGATTAGTATCCAAAAACTATAAAGAAGTTCTCAAACTCAACACCCAAAAAACAAATAATTCAGTTTAGAAATGGTCAGAAGACATGAATAGACACTTTTGCAAAGAAGACATCCAAATGGCTAACAGACACATGAAAAGATGCTCAACATCACTCATCATCAGGGAAATACAAATCAAAACCATAATGAGATACCACCTCATACCTGTCAGAATGACTAAAATGAACAACTCAGGAAACAACAGATGGTGAGGATGTGGAGAAAGGGGAACTCTTTTATACTATGGGTGAGAATGCAAAATGGTGCAGCCACTCTGGAAAACAGTATGGAGTTTCCTCAAAAAGTTAAAAGTAGTAACTCTATGATCCAGGAATTGCACTACTGGCATTTTATCCAAAGGATATAGAAACATTGATTTGAAGGGGCACGTGCACCTCAATGTTTATGGTAGCACTATCAACAATAGCCAAATTATGGAGAGAGCCCAAATGTCCATTGCAACAACAAAAAAAGACAAAAATAAAACACTCCTCAACCCTCCTCTGTTTTCTAGAAAATAAAGGTTAGGCACAAATGGTAAATGAATATGCATGTTTTTGTTTGACATTTATATAGTTGACATTAGTTAGCTCTTTTTTACTAACATCTCTGAGTAAGTGTATGTGTTTTCCTATTCATGAAACTTGTAAGCATCAATGGTGTGCAGTTTCTGGGGAACTGAACTTTTATTCAGTCTACTTCCAGGGAGTTAACTTCGTGCATTATATTGTGCTTCAGAAACCGTGTAATTAATTAATTGCAAAATTATTTTTTGGTGGAAAGATATTTCTACTGTTTGAACAGATGCCCATTTCCCCAAAACCCTTCTGTTGTCACAGTCATTTAATGCAAATAAGGAACAAAAGAAAATTAGGTTAAGTAAACAGGAAATGTCCTTTTTGCAAGGGAACTGCTTTTATACTATTTATTCCTACATTTATGTGATTACATTAAATTACTTATTTATGTGATTTATAGAAATAAAGCAATATTAGTGTTAATGAATACAATTAAATAATATTGATATTAATAAAACCATATATTAAAAAGATATGTACATCCTAAGTCTGTTGCAGTGTTATTTATAATAGCCAAGATATGAAAGCAACCCAATTGTCTATCCATAGATGAATAGATAAAGAAATAGATACACACACACACACACACACACACACACACACACACAATGGAATATTACCCAGCCATAAAAATGACTGAAACCTTTCCATTTTCAACAACATGGATGGACCTGGAGAGTATAATGCTACCTGAAATAAGTCAGTCAGAGAAAGAGATGTTGATAACCATATGATTTTACTCAGATGTGGAATTTAAAAAACAAATAAAGAAAAAAAGAGATGAAAGAGAAAATAGACTCTTAAACACAGAGAACAAACTGGTGGTTACCAGAGAGGAGGCGAGTGAGAGAATAGGTGAAAAAGATATAAAGTCATTATATTTGGAACACTGAGAAATGTATAGAATTAAATTATATTGTATAGCTGAAACTAATATCACACTGTATGTTAATAAAACAAAAACAAAACCAATATTATTTCATCTAAGTCTCCATTAAAACTCCCTTTTACATAAAAAAATTATTAAAAGATTATTATGATACATTCTTTGACTTAATTATTATGCTCTCCTCCTGCCTCTCACACCAGTATATACATTCAGTATGCCATGGTTAGCTTACTGATAAGAGATCAAATATAAACATAGTGCTTCTCTCATAATATGGAAATATTAAGGCATGAATAGCAAGATAACTCAAAAAGGTAGTGATTTTATTATCTAGACGTCTGTCTTCATTATTATCAGATTTGTTCAAAGAACCGAGACAAATCTATTTGCTCAATCTTCTTGAGGCACTTTGTGATTGTCTTTGTACTTTAACTAAAATTGGAGATAATAGCTCATTAAAGATTAAAATAGAAATAAACATTTATATTGATGAGAATCATGCAGGTCCTACTATGGCTGAGAAAAATAGAGGTCACTCTTTCATCGTGTGTTTCAGCAAATAGGCTCTTCTATTCTGCAAATATCCCTTTAATGCCTCCCCAGATCAATTTCTCTTCTTTCTATCCTTCTTTTAGAAATGAACATGTTTTGATTTTAATATTCTGAATTACTAATTACATAAATTAATTATTTCAAGGTCAAAATTGTTGTACCTAAGTAAGTTAAATCCAAACTGCCAATATCCAATTCTGTAATAGAATTTAAGTGTTAGATTATTCATATAGAGTTTTTTTTTTAAAGTCCATTAGCTTAACCATCTGCCATTAGTCTTTGTATCCAAATAAGTCCCAAGCAAACCTAAACCCAACATCTTCTGAGCTAAGTCAATGTCAGATACAGGATTTTAAAAGCAGGAACATTAAAGCCAATGACTAACCTCTGGGGCAGAAAAAGTGGGAAGAAAATTCCTATAGTTGTATTTTTTGGGTCTGGCAGATACTTTGCTCTAAACCAGTGTTTTCCAAGTCTAGATATTCATCAGAATCTCTTCAGGAAAATTTTTAAAACACAAATACCAGGATTCCACACTGAGAAATTTTGATTATTAGGTAATTTATTAGAAATTTTGATTGTTAGATTTTGATCATTAGGTAATTCTAATGAACAGTCAGGTTTAAGGACCATTGCTCTAAATAAAACCTCAGAAAGGCAGCTAAGTGTGTATCTTGACTGATGCAAGTGAGATTTTTTTTTAATGGATTAAAATATATTGAATACAATATGGGTTTCCTTGGGAGAAGGTTATTACATAATCAAGGTGCATTCACTGGACCTCAGTACCTTTTGCCATTCATGTGACCTAATCTGTTCCATTCACATTGCCATGATCATCATATACTTGCTTTTCACATGACTTTTCAGATCAGCAACCACTGTATCATTTAGATTTGAGAAATTGAATTTTTCAGCTAGTATTTTTCTTGAATGTCAACAAAATAAGTTTTTACTATTTGAATTGCTATATTTTCAAGTTAATTCAGTTCTGTTGGTCTCCAAATACTTAGGATTTAGTTTTTCTTACAACTAATAATTATTTTGAAATGTTCCCTACCATACCAGAAATGTCTAATTGCTTTAAGATATTGAATATAAAGTCATTATATTTGGTGGTAGCGGGGGTGAGGAGCAAGATAAAACAGACTCTAAGGTATGTGGAATTGGAGAAAATAAGATAATGATTTGAAGTCCACTTATGCAAGAGCAGTGAAGTCATATGTTAAGTCATAACACTCAAAATTGGATTTCATGATACTCTTTTTTTCTGGTAAGAGAGTTACTATTTTTATTTATTTTTGTTTTTATTTTTTAAGTTTTTATTTGAATGCCAGATAGTTACACTTTTTTTTTTAAAAGATGTGATTACTTCCTAGCACAAACCTTTTAGAACTGTGCATTTGTCTTTACAAGGGAGGAAGGGGAAATACTGTTTTCAACCTAAATGAATCAAATTGATGTTAAATTGCCTATTTTGCTGCCCAGCTACTTCTATCATACTCCAAACAATAAGAAATCTTCTAACAGGGGTTACTCTGCTAAAAGGTAGTAAGATATTTTTTCAACATAAGGAGTTAATATATTTCCCTGTGGATTTTCAAGGTTTCTTATAATTCTGGTATTATTATGAGAGACAAGGAAACATTTAAGAATGGGGTGTTGGAAAGAAAAAGAAGACAAGCTTCTGGCTCTTTTGTATCTTGAGATTTGTCATTAAAGCTGAGCAAGAGAGAGTGGGAAGAGTTGAGTCTCTAATATATGGCTCCATTTGGGTAAGATAAGACAGCAATGGCATTTCAGCCATAGGTAAGACCCAGCTAACTTCAGGAAGCGGCAGTGTCCAGTCAGCACCAGTGGCCATATGTAGCAGAGCTTAGCCAGGGGTGGGTAGAGAAGAAAATACTCTGAAATCCAGGAAGACTGACAATTGGTATAGGAAGCCTGTCTATGGAAGCACAGACACAGCACCCAGAGAGCTCTATATCCCTTTGCCAAAAGTCATGTTGCAGAAAGCCAGTTTATTAAAAGATCAATTTTTCAAATGACAGTTTCATGAAATTTATCAATTATCAAGTTCTTATACTAAGAAATAGTTCTCTTGAATATATTCAATTAATAAATTTTACTCTATATTTTAAATAATGTTTAACTTATTAGATGCTGAGGGTCATATGGGTCATTAAGTTTTCTTATGAGTATGTTCTTAAAGAACAGTTTCATAAGTAGAATATTCATACTTAATGTATTCAAGAAGAATATATTCTTGATCGTATTTGAGTAAGACATTTTCTTGAATATAGTCTCAATATGAGTATCTCCAAATTCATTTAATATATTCAAAAAGAATGTTCCTTAAAACAAATTGTTGATATATTGATAAATTTATTAAATTCAGTGAATTAGCCATTCAGAAAATTGCTTCTTCAGGGAATTGATTTTTGGCAAGTCGCTCTGTCTCCTACGTGAGTTGGAATTGAGAGGTAGGATTAGGGCTGAAATACGGGTATCAAGATCTGGAAAGAGTAGAAAATGACTCTAGTTTTGATTGTAGCGAGGGTAACTCAGGACACAGTGCCCATGCCCTGTGTCTGGGACCAGCCTGCAGGAAAAGGGATACTATAATAAGCCTGGATGAATGGAGGCATTTATAGCCTACTAAAACCCAGATTGCTCTGAAAATAAATAGTGAGGCTGGATTTGCAGAAGATGAAATGAGTTGACCCAGCTGTGAGAGAGCAGGGGAAGGTGGAAGCTCAGAAAACAGGCCTGGGGCTGAGAAATTCCACCGAGTAGGCCACATTTACACCATCTCAGACTGCACACTATCATCTCTGCTTCCTCTAACTCATGGGCTGTCCCAAGATCAGAGATAATGCAAGTACTCTTGGCTGAAGAACCTGCTTCTATACAGACTTTTTTCCCTGAAAGGAAGCAGTATTTTCAGTTCTTATTTTGTTTCAGTCCCTGGCAGTGAATATGGAGCACTGTGCCAGGCACACTAAAGTAGGTTAAAAAAAAAAAAAAAAAAAAAGCTTGTTGATACAGTAATATGTGGACTCTTGAAAACTCTTGTCAAGTGATTTGATGCTTTCCCATGACAAAGTTCTGATTTATGCTTTGTATGGCAAATTCTCTGGTACTCAGAATCCCATATTCCACAGGCATATGCTTGAGAAACAGAGGTGCTACAGTTAGGCTTTGACCTTTAAGGAGGAAATGAAGTTACCATGGCCTCTGTACTTTGCTGAAAATTCAGAGGAGGTTTAGAAATTCTTGAAGATTAAAAAGCTCCAGGCACTTCCCTAAAGCCTTACGTGAGATTTTGTTTCTTTTTTTTAATTTAATTTAATTTTGTTTAAACATTTATTTATTTTTGAGAGAGAGAGACAGAGAGAGAGAGAGAGAGAGAGAGCAAGCGGAGGAGGGACAGAGAGAGGAGACACAGAATCTGAAGCAGTCTCCAGGCTCTGAGCTGTCAGCACAGAGCCAGACATGGGGCTTGAAGCCATGAATTATGAGATCATGATCTGAGCCAAAGTTGAATGTTTAACCAACTGAGCCATCCAGGCACCCCAGGTGAGATTTTATTTCTATAAACTACACTTGAAAGAAGCAGAGTTGTCAATCGCTATTACTAGTAAAGTAAAGGTGTAGCCATTTTCTCATGTAGAAACATTTCTAGGCTCTAATTACATAGAACAATCAGTAACACCTCAAACATAAAAATAATTATTCAAAGCCAAAATCTGTTTGCCTCCTCAATACTGCTTTAGGGTGCATAGCTTTGCAGTAGATATAGACCAGTTCAATAAGAAATACCAACTGAGACCATTACATAGTTGCTGTGGAAGCCCAAAAGTTGTACTTACATAACTAGAATAGGGAAAACCCTACTACTCTGGAGAGAATTTTTTGAAGTGAGATCTGGGGACTCTGCAATATATGAAAGAATTATAGACTATAGCATTTTAGGGCTGGAAAATACTGAGGTTACCTGAGTTCCAATCTCAAGTTTTTTCTCAAATGTCTCATATTTCAGATAAGAAAACAAGGGCAAAGAGCCTGCCCAAAGTCACATAATCGTCCCAGAACCAGAGCTAGAAACCAAATTCTGCCAAGCAATAAGAAATCTATCCAAGGTTCTGGGCTTATGTGCTTTTATGTATGATTACTCTCATGGTAGAGCTAAGATAAGATAGATTCCATGGTTGGAATTGCATCATCAGGATGATGACTTTTTTGGGCTATAGAATAATTATGAAATAATTATTAGTTCTTCTCATAGACAGAAAAGGGTGAAATGTGAGCTATTACTGACTCCTTTTCACCTTTTCTCCTGCCAACTTCTGTGAACTTCCCCCAAATGGACATGTAAACAGACTACAGTTTTGAATACATATTATCTGTTTTATGAGTGTGGTTGTATGCATGCTTGTGTGCTTGTGTTTTGAAAAATACTGTTTCTTTTTTTTTAATGTTTATTTATTTTTGAGAGAGAGAGAAAGAGAGAGAGAGACAGAGTGTGAGCGAGGGAGGGGCAGAGTGAGAAGGAGACACAGAATCTGAAGCAAGCTGCAGGCCCTGAGCTGTCAGCGCAGTGCCCGATGAGGGGCTCAAACCCATGAACCACAAGACCATGACCTGAGCTTAAGTCGAACATTAACCAACTGAGCCACCCAGGCACCCCTGAAAAATACTGTTTCTTAAAGGATATAAGTGTGCAGTGCATATCTGAGCTATGGGTTATGTAGGGGTCATTCTGTGTCTGGGGACTGGTGTTTGCTGAAAAGAAACTTGCAATATGGCAGGGGAAAGGATGATGAATCTGAAGGCTATTTCACTTGGTTATTATAACCACTTCCTGGGAACCCTTTGGAGATAGAAAATCCAGAGTAGACATTCATATTTTTCATACTGGTGCTGAGTAGTAAGAAGCTTAAAACTCAGAAGAGGAACTCTTACATAGGCAGGAAATTATTTATAAAGTTTCAGTAAACCAGTCAGTGTCCTTTTTGTGAATTACTGCCTTGTCCTCTCACAGATAGTAGGGGGAGTGAGTAGGGCAAGAAGAAAGGTAAAAGTGAGTCCTAGAATCTGACATTCTGGGTAGAGTATTGACTAGGCTTTTTATCAGCTGCATGATTTGGAGGGAGCTCTTGTTTTGTTTGTCTGTTTACCATCAAATCTAGTATATACATTCTCCCCTTAGGAACTGGTTGAGAGACAAGCATAAATCTAAAGACCTCCAGTGCCTCTCCAAGGCAATATCTGTCACAATTTCTGTAACTTTCTGACTCTGGTGCATATAAGCAGAATGACTAATGGCTCATAACAAATATTAGTTGAATGAATTCATGAATACATACATATTTAATTAACAACAAACACCTAGTATTTGAAAGATGCTTCATACTTTTAGCTTGTTTCACCTCAATACCTTTGGCTGTAAGTATTTTTATCCCCCTTTTCAGTTGAGAGTATTTAGGGTCCAAAAGAGGTTGAACAATAGTTATGGATCAGAACTAGAAAGTACCAGTTTTGAAGTACATGGCTCTGACTCCAGAGATCCACATTGTAACTTACACAACTACAAAGAGCTAGATGTCATTCCTGAAGACGCAGGGATACCTGTTTATCTTTGCTTGCAACCTTATAGGCTAAGCATGACAAATTCCCACCAAAATGATTCATATCTAACCTCAAAGGAATACTCTACTGTGAGAGGAGGATGGTGCAGTCTCATGGTACAACTCCATAATCATAGGAAAGGGCTATTTGTATAGATGTGTTAAGACATTAGAGTTCCACAGTGGAGCCTATACTCATCTCTCCGGCTACACAAGAAGCCTTTTGTAGTGTAAACCAATTCCTTAAGGCAATGTGCGTCATTCCTTATGAGAGACCACCTCTCACTCTTTGATTCCAACTGGGGCTTGCCTTAGAGAGACACTGCATTCTAGATGAGCAAGATATCCCTGTGAAAGATGTTGCTGAAGAAAACACAGGATTAGGGACAAAAAAGAAACATGGCCACTGCCAATTTAATCCTCATTGACATGACACTAAGATTTAGTTATTTAAAAAACATTAATTTGTAATTTTTCCTGCAGAGGCATTTCCAATTAATAAAGCTGGGGATGTCTGAACAAGAGAGTCAGTATTTTAAAAATATTATAATTATGTATTTCCCTCTTATTCATCTGGGAAAAATTCAGCTTTTCTCTCTTGGAAGAAGGAGTTGAAGTGTATTTTTCACTTTTTTTCCTTTAAAAGAAATATCCAAGACAATCTCAGGATTATGCTATCCACATGTTAAGTTTTAAAATGTGTAACTATATATATATATATATAAGCAATACCTATCACTGCAATTTTCAAACAGAAATTTTATACCAAAATGTAATGTGGAAAGTTCCTGGACTTCTCATGCCTCTGTGTGTTGGAATGTACTCTCTTCCTCCACCCCTTCTGCAGGGTGGACTATTATTCCTTTCAAGGCTCACAGTGAAAGTTGTCATGATTTCCATTCTCCCTTTGGCAGAATTAGCTGTGCCTATAGCACTTTTGGACAAGCTGCAGTAATCAATTTTTTGAAATATTGTTATTATCTGTACCCTCCTGCCCTTCCTGATCTCTAAATAATTTGAAAGCCAGGGCTCTATCTTATTGTCTTTGAATATTAGTACCTAAGCCCTGGGCTCAGTGAATGTTTGTTTGAGTCAATGATATAGGCACAGTCAGAGGTACCCTCACATTCTCCCCACACTACCTAACGTTGAGTTGCAGTGACCTGACATGAACTCACACCTGACTGGACCCAAGCATAGGTCAGATCTCACATCTCCTTTAATTTTGGTAGAGTAGGAATCAGTGAGTCTAAATTATTTTTCCAGTTCAATCATCCACTATCTCTGGGTATCTTATTAAGCTTCAAAAAGCTGTACCTTCCCCTACCTCATGGGATTAGTGGAAAATAAATAAGACCACATCTGAAGAACCAGGTTTCTTATTAGAGAGTACATTATTATCATCACATCAAGCAAGCTATCCTGAGCACTGAAAAATCTACCCTGAGAAGAAAAAACAACCTGGAAACATTTTCATTCTGCCAGCACTGTTTTCTATTATTAAACAGTACACATCCTGTGAACCCCTATGGTATGACTCTAGAAAAATGAAGCAAAGGATAAGACAAATGTGAAAAAAATAAGCCAGAGGAGTTTTTGGGTTTTTTTTTTTTTTTTGGAGGACCACTGATTTTTGTAGCTTGCTTCAAGGTGTGCAGAGATATTTAAAATTAATAATAATTTGTTGCCTACTTTGAGTTGGAGAAAAGCACACTGATACGTGAACTGTAAACCATACACAGTATACACAGTGTCTAATAAAATCCATTAAAAATACCACTGCTTTTTCAGATTCTTTTGAAAAATCATATTTCAGTTAATCACTTATTTGGAAAATCCCAATGATTCTCTGGTACCTTACATTTAAAGCACATTTGCATTTAATTTTTCTCATCTATTAAAATTAATTGTGGAAAATTTAATTGTGAACTGCTGAGTAAAGGGCAACATTCCAAAATGTGTATACTCTTATTGATTATAACTTGTGGGAAATATACTAATTTGGAATCTAATTTTCCTTTTGTTTTTCCTGAGTATATCAGGAGAATTTCAAACAACTTCTCTGTCTCTTTCCAGTTTCTATTGCACTACAATTCTTTTTTTTTTTTTTTTAATGTTTATTTATTTTTGAGACAATGCGAGAGACAAAGTGCAAGCAGCGGAGGGGCAGACAGAGAGAGACACAGAATCTGAAGCGGGCTCCAGGCTCTGAACTGTCAGCCCAGAGCCTGACGCAGGGCTCGAACTCACAAACTGTGAGATCATGACCTGAGCTGAAGTTGGACGCTTAACTGACCGAGCCACTCAGGCACCCCCACACTACAATTCTTATTTCTGAATTTTTTGGGTTTCTAAATACTTGGATCTCCAACTATGCTTGTACCTGAGGACTCACTTAGGAGTGACTTTCTGGCCGACCTTGGAAGCAACATTCAGAAAACATAGCTATTGTCCCCTCCCCAGCAAGGACTGTAGAGTTAACAGTCAAGAACAGGGTCAGGCGGGCCATCATCTCTTACTTACCATCCCCTGATTCTTTCACCCAACTCTGTTGACCTGACCTTGACTTCAATCCATGTGACCTGGAGGTTGACTATACTAGCACAGAACTATATCATTCATGGCACAGATGGAGGGGGAGCATAATTCTTCCTGATGAATTGACCACTATCTGGAAAAGCAGGATAGAATCACTATTAAGCTAAATACTTTAAAAATATAAACATGTATTTAAATAAAATAATAGAACCATTTGTCGTTACCAGGGCACTACCTGGTGAGTGAGAGTGAGAGTTAACACAGGAGAGGAAAAATAACAAATGGTTTCCTCAGAATTCCAAGAAAAGGCAACCACTTGTAGAAAAATCTGGGAGAAAGTGGTTGAGCCCCAGATCATGTATTCATTTATTCATCATTATGGAGTACTAAGTTCACAGCTGGCACCATACCAGACTCATACCAGAGACACAAATATTTAATCATAATCTAGTAAATATGGCAAATACATAATTACAAAAACACATGATTAAAGACAGAGTAGAGAGGGGAATTTAAAAAGGCACAGAGGAAAGAAAGAACAGTCACCTATGCCAGGGGTAGAGTACATCCAGACTTGCTGAAGTTACCCGGGAAATGGTCCAACTCATTTTGAAAATGACCTTATCTCCTATGAGTTTTCCCTTCTAACAAGGGAAACAGTAGGTCTGCTGGGATCATTATATAGAAAAACAAATGTTTTGTAGATGTTTTAGTGCAGACTAAAGCCTCTCAGGTTTGGCTTGACACTAGTCTTGGATTGGGAGTGGGTAGGATAGATGTGAGTCCTGAGTCTCTCTGATCTCTTCTTTATAATAACCTGATTTTGGCAGTAATGGATGCAAGGATAAAACATGCATTTCAGCTATTTAAAGAAGCTTTAGAACAGCTCCATCCAATAGAATGTTTTGCAAAGACAGAAATGTTCTATGACTTCACACTCCATGAAGTAGCCACTGGACACAAGCCACTAGCCACATTTTGGGTGGAATCATTTTTAAATCTTATTTAATTTTAATTTAAATTTAAGTTTGGCCATATATGGCTAGTGGCTACTTTACTGTACAGTGCATCTTTATAGCATAGGAGACCTGGTCTCAGAAAACCTAGATGGAATAGCCAATAGTAGGTTAACAAGTATGAGTTATCTTAAAATGCATTTGGAAGAAAGTTTTGGATACTATAAAGCTTAAGCTCAAATCTAAATGTTTTAAACATTCCAATTATATATTGGAATGCATTGACTAGCATTAACCAGTCAGCTGTCAGAGGCCTTAAGATAATTGTCTTCTAACTAGTATTCCAACTCCCCAATGATTAGATTCTGTCTACCAATTATCATTCAAACTGAATCCTCCCTTCTTGCTTTGTAAAAAGAGTCATTGCTTTCTCATAGATCCCAATTCTGAAATTCAGATCAGCAGGTCTGTAATTCTTATATGTGGAAAACTATAATGAGGAAGAAACTATAAAAACTGGAATATTTTAGAAGGAAAAGTGAGTGCTGGGATACACACTTGATAGGAAGCTAAGATAGGCCTGAAGATACTGACCTAAAAAAGCAAATAAACAATACTCTTAAGAACTGACTTAATTCTTAGGATGTAAACAGAAAAGGTAAGAAGGTAGACTTGTGGAAATATCTTTTAAATCAGGTTGTTTAGTAATTTATAGACCAAGACCCAAACCATCCATGCCTAAAAAGTCATATACTCTGTCGATTAAAGGTAATGTTTTTTAAACCTTTATGTATACAGACCAAAGGAAAACAACAACAACAACAACAACAACAACAACAACAACAACAACAAAAACCAGATGTGGAAGAATAGGAAATCATTTAAAAGTAATTTATTGATAGGAAAAACACAGCCAGAATACTTATTTAATATTTGAAAGTTGTATATTTCTTGACTATAATTTCCCTGATTCCTTAGGCTCAGATAGGGGCAGGAACTATCAAAAATTATAAATATGCTAATGTGTGTGTATAGTTCTGAACCTAAATCTACATAGTGCTGAAGTGGTGTTTATTTATTTTGAGAGAGAGTACACTTGCATGCATGCATGTGAGGGAGGGAGGGGCAGAGAGAGAGAGGGGGAGAGAGAATCCCAAGCAGGCTCTACACTGTCACTGCAGAGCCCAACACAGGGCTCCATCTCACAAACCATGAGATCATGACCTGAACTGAAATCAAGACCAAGAGTTGGACACTTAACCAACTGAGCCACCCAGGTGTCCTTAACCTCCATTTTTTATTTGGGAATCTTTGTTTAGTGTGAGATCAATATAACTATTGCCATTTTATAAGTGAGTTAACTTAGACACTAAGAAAGTCAAGCAGCTAATTGTCAAGGAATAGTAGAGGTCACATGTTATTGGTTTATATATTAAGGAATTTATATTTTCAAGATATAAAGAAACAGTATTCTTAATTATATATATATGCACATATATATTCTGTGTGTATGTATATACATACATATATATATACATTTATATTCATATATGTATATATATATAATATACATCTATATACATATATATGTATATTATATATATATATTCTTTTGTGACTTTTACTATGATGGGAGGCTGAAAAGAATTGCTGTCTATAATGAGTTGATTTTCTTACTCCTCTTTTACTTGAAAGGCTCCCTAAATCTAAAACTTATTTCAACTCAGTATAGGAAATAACTATCTAAATTGAACATTATGTAATTTGATAGGATGTTATATTCAGATGGTTTAAAAATCTAAATTCTGTCTGAAGGTGAATAAAATATCATGATTTTATAAACATAATTTCAAATAAAGCTTGATACTAATAAAATATTTTAGGAATATAAATATTAAGATCAGATTTTCATTATGTATGTAAGGACTTTGTAGGGGATAGAGATCCTTTCTTTCTTCCCCTTGCTTTTTAACCCTTTAGGTCTTCATCAATTATTTCCACCAGGCTGGTGTAGGGAAGGAGACAGGTTAAAAAATAAAGAGAGAGAGAGAATGAATTCTTCTATCAGTTACTTCTTATTTCAAAGAATATATATATATATATATATATATATATATATATGTATGTATGTATGTATTTTTTTTAAGGATCACTAAACATTGAACCAGAAGATACAGCCTTGAGTTTTACCTTATAATACTAGCCATGTAACTTAGGTGTTTGTATCTTTCCCACTGTTCTGTATGTCCATTGGGAATGGTGGCGGGAGGTGGAGAAATAAGTGTTTATGATTCAGACATTGCATTTGAAATGGAAGCAAATTCAATCCCTGTTTTTTCGGAACGTTGAGAGTCAAGCTAGGAAGACCAAACACCTACATCAATTCTCGGGTGAAGTGCCTGGTAAAGGATAGATTCATAAATGGTAAAACAGAGAAATAATGAAATTCTAAGAAGAGATAGAGTTAGAAACACTCATGCCAAGAAAGCAGTCTGGTAAGAAAGAATCTAGGACAGCAGGCTTGGAGAGACTAGGGCTCATGTGATCAGACACTGGGTGTTACTGCATGTGGTTTATGTTGAATGGAGTATGTCATTGGTATACTGGAACTGGCTTTTACTGACTCTAAAAATTTCAGCAATCTTGAGATCCAGTTGTTAAAAAGTAAACTATATAAACCTACCATAAACTATATTAAAAAGGAAGATTACTAATACCCAAAATTCACCACTTCCTATTTATTACATTTTTTTAATTATACATGCTCTTGAAATTGTCTGTGCCTGTTGTATATATTGGCAATACTATATAATGTGCTGCTGCACATTTCTCCCTAACTCTGCATTCAATGATCTTATCAGTGTTATCCTATGCAAATAACCATGGTGAGAGTATTTATACCATAGAAGTCAGCAATATGTAATCTAATATCAAATCTAATATCTAATAGATATTTAGAATTAAAAGTGCATCTTGCATATTACATTGCACATTACATGTTACATTGTGAAGAACACAGAAAATAGAAAACTGATTCAATAAAAGTCACATATCATTGACTACAAAAGACAACACATGTATTTGTTGTTTCAATTTCATCTTACTCATTAATATATGAGAGTTATAGCCAACCTTCATATCAGAACTGTATCTCTCATTTGCAACTATAGGGGTCTATGTGGAATTTACAATAAAGAGTAGTATCTATTTTAATATTATTCACACAAAGGTTTTTAAAGTGACACAATCATTTAGTGTAATAAATATCACCTTTATCCTTAGACTAGTCTTGGACTCCTTTCTCATTCTGGATAGGATCTCATTCTGGATCCCATATTGAACCCCAGTCTCTCCTGGAACCTAACTCTCCATGTTGGAATCAAAATTCCTATAATTGTTTTCAGGGTTGTTGGCAGCTTTCCTCTGTCCCAAAGATATATGGTCCACTTGCCCAGGTAAGACTGTTAGAAGTATTTGAAAGCATGGCCTGAAGTATCTCTATGGCAATAATTGTAAAAAGTCCTTGTTCTTTGACAGACTGAGTTCTCTTTACTAGAGAGCAGCATTACCAACCATTACCAACACCTCAGTCACCTCCACACTTCAGCTTGAAACATAGTTGCTTTCACTGACAACCATTCATTTTGGAACAAATATTATTCTAAACAAAATGATATGTAATGTCCTTTGTTTTAATCATGGATTATAATGTATTTTCACTCTAGTAGTGACTGGTCTCTTATGGAATGTGGCAGATGGAGCATGGGCTTTGGAAACAGGCAGACCAGAATTCAGTATTGCCTCTACCTCTGTACCCCTGTATCCTGTTTTATAATATAGGGAAATTATAAAACTGATATTGTGAAGATTAGATAATATACATCAAATACTTATTTCAGTGTATAATATGCCATAATAATAAATAAACACCATAATAATAAACACCATAATAATAAACACTATATTTGGTGCATAATAAACACACCATATTTGATACTATTATTTCATTTCATTCATTCATTCATTCAGCAACTATTTATTGAATACACAGTAGCTTTCAGGCATTATGCTTGGTGCTGATGATAGATGAAATAATTAAGAAAATGAATACCCACCCTGTCATCACAAAGTTAATTCCTAACACAGGAAAGTTAAATAAATGAGTATTTAATAAGTAGAGGGTATAATATGAGTGTGTAACTGGAAACCTAGGAAAGGCTTCCCAGAGTATAAAATATTTAAATGGAGACCTGAAGGACAAGCAGGATTTAGCCATGTAAAATGGGAGGGAACACATCCAGGAAAAGATCTGTCAGACTCCAAAGACTGAACACTGAAGGTGTTTCTAAATAAACCAAAATGAACAAGGGGACTTGTTTACACAGTGTGCAGCAGACCTCTCTCTTTTGCCCTGTCTTGCTCTGCATTTTTAATCAACAGTTTGAATTGAAGTATGAAGGGTGACCTGTTAAATCCGTGGGTGATTCAAATTGTGGAATGATAGTGTAGATTCAGGTCTTAGAATCATCTGAAAGCAGTTTTTGATAGCACTAGAAAAGGCTACCAAAAGTAACGGAAGAGTGGGCTAAGTGGAACAAGATGAAATTGAACAGAGAGACGATATAACTGGGTCCAAGCAATAGACTACAAATGTACCAAATGGCTAAGTGGCAGCATGAGCAAAAAGGGCATAAAAGTGTTAGCTGATATTAAACACAACAGCAGCACAATATGACTGCTAAATGAGTGAATTTGATCTTAAGATGCACTAAGAGAAGTACAGTTGACCCTTGAACAATATGGGTTTGAATCACACAGGTCTTACTTATATGCAGATTTTTAAAAATAAATATAGCACAGCACTGTAAATGTATTTTCTCTTCCTAATGATTTTCTTAATAGTATTTTATGTTCTCTAGCTTACTGTATTTTAAGAGTATAATATATAATACATATACAAAATTTGTGTTAATGGACTGTTTATGTTATTGGTAAGGCTTCTGGTCCATAGTAGGCTGTCAGTTAAGTTTTTGGGGATTCAAAAGTTATACATGGATTTTCAATTCTGGGTTAGTTTGGCTTCCCTAATCCTTGTATTGTTTAAGGGTCAACTGTTTAGGTCATAGTGTAAAGGAGGAGAGACAACTTGAATATTCTGTTTGATTCTGGGTTTTGCATATTTAAAGGACTATAGGCTATTCTAAATGAATTTATGATAAGAAAAGTTGAAGTAAGTAACAATATTTAGTTAGCATAATGAGAAAAGACAGAAACATGAAAAATTGGATAAGCATATTCCATTAGCTTAACAGCAAGGGAAAGAGGTAAGAGAATGATTCAGGAGAGATTCAAGAGGCAGAAGCAAGATGTGGTGAAAGGCCTTGGGCAATGGATGCTCATCAGAAATCATCTGGGCAAACTACTTATTTTTAACTTCTTTAAAATTGTGAAACATAATACACATTCAAGACACCATTAAGAATAACTATGCAGTTAAGAAACTATAATCACTCCCTAAGATGAGAAATAGAACATTTCCAGCACTCCAGGGGACCACATGTGTACTTTCTTGCATAATTTCTTTCTAAAGACAAACACTACTTAGACTTCTGTGATAATTACCTTCTGGTTCTTCTTTACAGTTTTACCATTTTGTATTGTCCCTGATTCATTTAATTCAGTTGTGTCTGATTTTAAGCTTTATTAAATACAGTCATAGAGTGTATTTGGTTACGTTTCTTTGATATACTTGCAAAACTTATTCACATTTTATGTAGCTTTAGTTTTGTTTTTTTTTTAAATTTCGTTGTTTTTTTGATTAGGGCTTGGACTAGATATCAAGAGCCTTGAAGCTTATATTACTTGTCTTCTTCTTTAAGGAAAGGAATACACAAATATGATTTTTACTAATTTTATAAAAACATATGTCCATATTAACACATTGCTAGAGCCCCTCCTGGACTTGGAAGCGATCAGGCAAGTTTCTTTGGCTTAATGTAATATACACTTCTGCACATGGTATTCTTTGTAGAAATGTTCAGCAACTTATTTACCCATTATAACATTGATGGACTTTTGGTCTATTCCTAAATGTTGAGGCTATTGCAAACAGAGCTTCCGGAAACATAAACATGTTCTAGTGTAGCACTGTCCAATAGAACTGCAGTGATGGAAATGGTTTATATTTGTGTTGTCCGATACAGTAGCCACTAGCCATATTTGGATATTAAGCTCTGGAACTGTGAATAGTGCAACTGAGGAATTGACTTCTAAATAAAAAATTAAATAATTTAGATTGAAATAGATACATATGACTAGAGGCTACTGTATTGGACAGCGCAATTCTAGAGTGTATGCCTGAGTGGAATTGCTGGGATATGAGGCATCTACCTTTTGTAGATGCTGCCAGACTGTTTCTCATCAACCTTGGCATTGTCAGACTATTTACTTTTGGCTATTTTTGTGGGTGTACAGTGGTGTCTCATTGCTATTTTAATTGAGATTTCCAGATTATTAATGATGTAGCATACCTTTATATATCTGTATGGTTATTTTCATTTCCTCTTATGTGAAGTATGAGTTTAAATCTTTGGTCATATGTGATTGGATTGTCTGTTACTTCTCACTCACTTCTTGGTGTTCTTTATAAATTATATATTCTAAATGCAAGTTTTTTGTTGAGGATATATTTTGCAAATATCTACACACAGTTTTTAAAAGCATTGGTACCCAAATCTTGCTGTAGACCAATTAAATCAGAATTTCTGTGGGTGGGATTGGGGTATTTTTAAAGTATCTCCAGGTGATATTAATCTTCCTGTGTGAGGGGAATGGATAGGATTTGGTATGAGAAATGATTTTCTAACTATCAAAATTATCGCTTTAAAGCAGTTAGGATAGTTGCATATGTGGACTATCTCTGGAGTCAGATGGCCTGAGTTTACTCTCAGGCTCTGATAAACTTTTCTGTGCTTCAGTTTTCCCATCTGTTAAATTGGATAATAATGCCTACCAAATAGTCTTTGTGAATACTAAATAAGCAATTATATGTAAAGTGCTTAAAACTGTGTGACACATAGCACGTGCTCAATAAGTATTAGTTATCATCACCATTGTCTCATTATCGTCATAATCATCATCATCAAAGATTAAATTACCTGCTTTATAAAGCAGCGAGAGCCAGTATCTTCTTTAACAAGAAAGCATCAGAAAGCTTTCACTAAGATCAGTAATTAGGCAAGGATGCCCTGTCTCCTCCACTATGCAAAATTGTTCGAGAATTATTGGCTAATACAACCAGACAAGAGAAATTAAAGAGAGGTATAAGAGGGGAGCCTGGGTGGCTTAGTTGGTTAAGTGTTTGACTTTGGCTCAGATCATGATCTCGAGGTTTGTGGGGCCCGTGTTGGGCTCTGGGGTTGAGCTCTGTGCTGACAGCTTCGAGCCTGGAGCCTGCTTCAGATTCTGTGTCTCCCTCTCTCTGCCCCTCCCCTGCTTGTACTTTGTTTTTCTGTGTGTCTCAAAAATAAACAAAAAATTTAAAAACATTTAAAAGTGAGGTATAAGAATTGATAAAAAAAGTAAAACTATCTCTATTTGATGATGATATGACAGCATGGCTAGAAAACCTTAAATAATGATAATCAATGATTTTCCTGAAACAATAAAATAATTCAGTAGTGCAGCAGAGATAATATTAACAGGCAGAAATCAATATCCTTAATATATACAAATAATAACCAGTTAGAGGACATAATGGTAGAAGAACCTCATTTACAATGAAAATAAGATTGAGTACTTTGGAATAAACTTAGCAAAAAGATATAACACTTGTAGGAAGAAAGCTTTAAAATCTTTCAGGAGAAAGATAACAAGAGTAGATTAGAAAAAATGGAAAGACATCCCCTGTTCTCAGATAAGACAGCTAAATATTATAAAGATGTCAGTTCTCTCTGAACTAATTTATAAATTTAACACAATCCTGTTGAAGCTTTTTTATGGAGTCAGACAAGTTGAAAGTAAATTTGATATGAAAAAGCAAACATTCAAGAATAGCAAGAAAAATACTGAAAAAAAAAATACTGGCCAGGTGGGGGTGGGGGGAAATCAGCCCTCCCAGACATTAAAACTTGCTATAATATGGGGGGGTGGAAGGAAGGGGAGGGGAGGTGGCTGGCTTAGACAGTTACATTCAGTTACATTCAGTTACTAACCCCACTCAGTTACATTCTCTCTCTCAAAAATAAATAAATATTTTTGAAAAATAAATGATGGGTAACTATGTAGAAAAAAAAGACAAAATTGGGGTCCCTGGGTGGCTCAGTTGGTTAAGCATCAACTCTTGATTTCAGCTCAGGTCATGATCTCAGGGTTCCTGGGATCAAGCCCTGCCTCAGGCTCTGTACTGACAGGGTAGGGCCTACTTGGGATTCTCTCTCTCTCTCTCTCTCTCTCTCTCTCTCTCTCTGCCCCTCCCCAGCTCGTGTACTCATGCTCCCTCTCTCTTTCAAAATAAATAAACATCTAAAAAAAAAGACAAAAAACAAAATTATATTAATATCTTGACACCAAATACAAAAATAAATTCCAAGTGGATCTGAGATCTAAATGTAAAAGTTGAAACCGTACAAGTACTAGAAGAAAACAAAGGTGAATTCCATTTTAAATTGTTTATCTGACTCAAAAAAATCCAGAGGCAATTAGGGGCACCTCGGTGGCTCGGTCAAGTGTCTGACTTTGGCTTAGGCCATGATCTCACAGTTTGTGAGTTTGAGCCTGGCATCGGGCTCTTTTCTGACAGCTCAGAGCCTGGAGCTTGCTTCGGATTCTGTATCTCACTCCCTCTCTGTTCCTCCCCTGCTCACATGCTGTCTCTCTCTCTGTGTCTCTCAAAAATAAACATTAAAAAAAAGAACTCTTAAAAATCAAAGGATAAAGGGACAAAAACCTGATAGAAACATAAGGAAAGGATAAGAGCAGACAATTTACAAAATATAAAAAGACAAAATGGCTCTTAAATGTATTAAAAGTATTCAAACTCATTTATAATTACATAAATATAATTTAAAACAACTCTGAGATTGTATCCTATCAGACTGGCAAAAATTTATTTATTTATTTTTAATTTAAAAATTTTTTTAGGGGCGCTTGGGTGGCTCAGTCGGTTGAGTGTCCGACTTCAGCTCAGGTCACGATCTCGTGATCCGTGAGTTCGAGCCCCGCGTCGGGCTCTGGGCTGATGGCTCAGAGCCTGGAGCCTGCTTCCGATTCTGTGTCTCCCTCTCTCTCTGCCCCTCCCCCATTCATGCTCTGTCTCTCTCTGTCCCAAAAATAAATAAACGTTAAAAAAAATTAAAAAAAATTTTTTTTTAATGTTTCCAGTTTTTATTTAAATTCTAGTTAGTTAACATATAGTGTAAAATTAATTTCAAGAATAGAACTTAGTGATTCATCACTTACATATAATACCAGACTGGCAAAAATGTAAAAAGCATAATAATATATTATTACCGAGATTGTGACGAAAAGAGGCCTCTGATGGGAATGCAGACTGGTATGACCCTTCTGGAAGAGAATTTGGCAATTCCTAACAAAACTATATTTTTGACCCCCAAATCCTAATTCTAGGAATTTATTCTGAAGATACGCCTCCAAAAATATGAAAATACATGTGCATAATATTGTTTACTGCTATATTTTTTAATTGCAAAATATTAGAAACATCATAAGGCCCATGTAAGAGAGTGATTGAATTAACTGTGGTATAGCCACACTATGGATAATTATGCAGATATAAAAAGTGAAATCTCTATAAACTGGTATGGAGTAACTTCTATGATATATTAAGTGAAAAAAGTAAAGTACAAAAGAGTTATATGTAAGGAAGAAGGAGATATAAGAAGGTATGCATGTATCTGCTTATTTGTGCAAAAAGAAATACAGGGTAGTTAAACCAGAAACTATGAGATTGATTACTTACAGGGGATAGGTAGGTACAGGGTGGAAAGAATGGGAAAATGGGAATAGGGAAGAAGGAATGAGGGAGGAAAGCACATATTTTATGTAGTTCTGATTCTTGGAATCATAGTAATGTTTCACATACTCAAACATGAATAATCAAAATCAAAAATAAAGTGGGAGGAACTCATAATATAAAATGAAAGGAATGAAAATGAAAATAACCTAAGTCAATGGGGAAGATTGTATTTTGATTATAAACTGTAAGATTAAAGATGAAAAGAAGTGTATACAACCATTATATTCTAGTCAATACTTTTCTTTCCCCACAAGAGTATAGGTGTGCAATTGAGTAAATAAGTAAATATGTTTCTGGAGAATGAAAGTCAGTTTTCTCACTGTTAGAAAAAGAAGTAACAAGAAAAGGGAAAGGCATTAATGAATCTATGGTATTTGATTGGACTTGGAGGTATCAGTATAAGTGCATGGTTTTAAATGATTTATACAGAGAAACTGTCACAGAAATATTGATGTGTACATGAGTACATATATATCCATTTCCTAGATCTGTCAAGACAACCCAGCAGCAATGAGCATATGTAGCACCCAGATGTTGGTTTCTAAATACCATTGTCCAATAAAAGGAACCAAAACTCCTTGGAAAAATGCTTGATTCTAAGGATGCATCAGGGATAACAGAAGATGAGGCTGGAATTTCTTGTGCTGCTAGAAAATAAGGAAGTGTTAAAAAGATGAGGATAGCATGCTGGATGGATATAAGGCACCAACCTGAAAGAGCTTCCAATGGCCAAATATAGGACAACTGGAGTAGCAAAGTAAAGAATAGTAGTATGGCTTATAACCTACAGATTAAAACAGAATCTTTGAGCCCATGCTGATATACATAAATAAGCAAATGAAGGAGAAGAGATAGCTTTTTCTTTCAGTACAATTCCAATAATAAATATAGGAGGAATGATAGAAATAGAAAATTACCTTCATATAATTGTTGCAGGCAAGATTCATCAATTAATGCTGAAATTAGTGGGCAAAAGTATGACATGAAACAATATTTGCATGGTCTCAAAATATCTCCTCATAAGATATTATAAATTACAAATAAATTACATATAGATTACCAAGGGAAAATAGTAATTTTACATGGAGAAATCTGGAATGCATCACCTATATGAAACTGCCATCACAAGACGTATCAACACCATGTACTTCTTGATCTGATGCACTGGGAAGAGCAAACATCACTTCTGTAGTATTCTTGCCAAAAATGCATAACTTCAACTTAACCAATGGAAAACATAACACAATTGAAGGACATTCCAGAAACAAAACAAACTGTCCAGTAGTTCACACATGTCAAAGTTGTATAAGACAAGGAAAGACTGAATAACTGTAGATTGGAAGCTGTAGATTGGAAGAGACTGAGTAGTCATAGCAACAGATGCGGTATGGGATCTGGGATTAGTCTGGACCAAAAAGACAACATAAGCAGGATGACTGGCAAAATTGAAATAAGGTCTATAAATTAATTGTGAGTTTTCTGATAATTACGTTACTGTCATGTAACATATTAACATTAGTGGAAGCTGGATGAAGGATATAGAACTCTCTGTACTATTTTTGAAACTGTTTTGTAAGTCTAGAATTAGTTCACAATAAAAAGTTTAAAAAATGTAATGAATTTCCAGCCGTTTGAGTTCAAGTGAGGGATAACCACTCAATAGGAGGTTGTAGAAGAGACTCAAGCCATACTCGGCAGTTCCAGTACATAGCCTTTTAAGGTCTCCTTAAATCACAAGGTGTTTTTAAGAATGTTAACAAAATTAGCTTAAAAGGTGAGTTATAGGAGTCCACACAAGCTTGGATCCGATGATAATCCCCCTGAGTTTGTAGAAAGTGAACAGTTAAACAGCTCAGTTTTACTTCATTTTAGCAAATGATACACACTGTGAGGATTACAAAAATTTTATGACATATTTGAATTACTTTACGATGAAATTCCCTTAGCTTCAACTTTCATTACTTTGAATGCTTGAGAACAAATTTGCATTCATGGATGAGTTTTCAGCCACACTCCAAATAGCCATTCTAAACTGTCCCAGATAATCTCAAAAAAGTGCTCGAACAATTTAAAGCAGGAAGAAATTAATTCTACTCTTATGCAGAGAAAATCAGATTCCAAAAGAGCACATGCAATGTGATCCTGTTTTTTTCAAAAGTAAAAAAATATGCATGGGAAAGAGCCTGAAGTTTTATGTGATAAAATGTAAACAGTGGTTAACTTTGGGTGGTTGGAATTGGGTATTTTTTCTTTGCTTATCAGTAATTTCTAAATTTTCTACAATAATTATATTACTTTACAATGATAAAACAATAAAAGTTACAAATACTTTTGAAAAAATAAAGCAGTAGAGGTGCCTGGGTGGCTCAGTCAGTTGAGTGTCCCATATCAGCTCAGGTCATGATCCCACCGTTTGTGGGTGTCAGCCCTATGTTGGACTTTGCACTGACCACGCGGAGCCTGCTTTGGATTCTCTTATCTCCCTGTCTCTCTGCCCCTATCCCGCTCACACTTTCTCTCTCAAAATAAATAAACATTAAAAAAATATATTTAAAAAGCAGTGTAACAGTTTTTTTAGGTATCTGAACAATGAGTGATGAACTAAACACTGTAACAAATGGATGTAGCTAAATATAAAATATCTATACTCCAGACAGTTATTTGCTGTAAGATGACTGTCTTGAGGCTACAAATAAGTGACAAATGATTTTTTCTCCTACAGTCACTTCAGTGAAAAATGTCACAAATTACTCAGAGAATAGGCTTAAGCATTTGCCAATATTAAGTTAACAATGTCATGGGAAACACTATTTTATGCCTGATTTAATTTTTTAATAGTTTATTTTTTAAAATGAAAAGAGAAGATACACTCTTTTTGGGGAGAGGTAAGAGATATGCATACAGGTAGCCCCCTCACTTATCCAGGCCTCACTTTCTGTGATTTTAGTTACCCATAGTCCACTGTGGTCTAGAAGCAGATGATCTTGCTGATATATCATCGGAAGGTCGATGGTAGCCTAATGCTACATCACAATGCCTGTCACTCACTTCACTTCATTTCATCATGTAGCATTTTATCATCTCATATCATCACATGAAGAAGGGTGAGTACAGTACAATAAGATATTTTGAAATTGAGAGAGTGACCACATTCCCATAACTTTTATTCCAGTATGTTAATGTAATTGTTCTATTTTTGTTATTATTATTAATCTTTTACTGTGCCTAACTTATAAATTAAGCTGCATCACAGGTATGTTTATATAGGAAAAAAAACATAGTATATGTAGGGTTCAGTGCTATTTACATTTCAGGCATCCACGGGGAGTCTTGGAACATATCCCCCACAGATAATGGGACACTACTGTATTGGAGTATTTTCTTCTAGTCTTATTTTACTTTATGAGGCATATATTAAGCAGAAAGGATTAATTTTGCCCTGTTTTTTAAACTAGTATTTATCTCCCAG
>NC_064810.1:107644640-107664409 GCF_023721935.1 Panthera uncia | reverse complement strand
TTTTTTTTTTTTTTTTTTTTTTTTTTGGGACAGAGAGAGACAGAGCATGAACTGGGGAGGGGCAGAGAGAGGGAGACACAGAATCGGAAACAGGCTCCAGGCTCCGAGCCATCAGCCCAGAGCCTGATGCGGGGCTCGAACTCACGGACCGCGAGATCGTGACCTGGCTGAAGTCGGACGCTTAACCGACTGCGCCACCCAGGCGCCCCTGGGATGGGCTTTTATTTTGCACTCCAGTCAGCTAGGGGTTTGTCAGAAATGCAGAATCTTGGAGCCCACCTCAGATTTACTAGTCACAATCTACATTAAAAAAATTGTTTATGTTTACTTATTTTTAAGAGAGAGAGAGAGAGAGAGAGAGACAGAGAGAGAGAGCAAGCAGGGGAGGGGCAGAGAGAGAGGGAGACACAGAATCTGAAGCAGGCTCCAGGCTCTGAGCTGTCAGCATAGAGCCCAACACAGGGCTCAAACCCATGAACTGTGAGATCATGACCTGAGCAGAAGTCGGACACTCAACCAAATGAGCCACCCAGGCACCCCCACAATCTACATTTTAACAAGACATCCATTTGACTTATTTGCACATTAAAATATGAGAAACTCATATGTGGAGTTTAACACAACAGATGAACATAGGGGAAGGGAAAGAGAAGTAAGATAAAAACAGAGAGAGAGAAACAGTAAGAAACTCTTAAATACAGAGAACAAACTGAAGGTTGCTGGAGGGCAGGTGGTAGGAGGATGGGTTCAGTGGGTGACAGGCATTAAGGAGGGCACTTTTCAGGATGAGCACTGGGTGTCATATGTAAGAGATGAATGATTGAGTTCTACTGCTGAATCCAAGGCTACCCTGTATGTTAACTAACTTGAATTTACATTAAAAGAATGAGAAGCTCTAATTTAAAGAACCCCAAATAATCTAGTTTGATTTCTGGTTTCCACAGTTTTTTATGAAAATTATTTAAAGAAACAATAATATTAAAAAGTTATAGAAACCATTGTTGCCACTTCACTCTGTCAGCAGACACAACTTGGATTTTAAAACTATTTTTAGATAGTTAAAACATTTCACTTAAAATGAGAATAAAACTTTTTTAATGCTCAGATGACTTTAAAGTTAGTTCTTGTTTGTGTATACATCCTTCTGCTAAATGATTTGTGTAGCTCATTCAAATGTAATCACTTCTCCCTGCTTGGTCTCTCATTTGAGAAGAATTGTTTCAGAATCTGTTTTTCTATATTCTACTGTCTTAATGGAGGACCTTTCACCTTTCAGATGCTATGATGCTAGGATTATAAGAGGGATTAAGTGATATAGTTACAACATATCTTTGTTTCTGATTGATTATAATAAACAAATGAGTTTCTAGAGCTTTAAGACAACACATTAAAAGAAAATGGAATTTATTGAGGAACTTTGTATTAAAAGAGAAAATTAGAGTTAACACCCACAAGCCACCGAATTATTTTATAAGTCCAATTTTATTTATTCATAGATGGCAAAACTCTCAGGTTCTGAAAATCATTATTTCATTTGAAGAACAGTCACACCATATTAAAACTTTGTAACTGAAGAGCTCCAACATTTCTTTTTTTTTTTTAATTTTTTTAATGTTTATTTATTTTTGAGAGAGAGACACAGCATGAGCAGGGGAAGGGCAGAGAGAGAGGAAGACACAGAATCCGAAGCAGGCTCCGGGCTCTGTGCTGTCAGCACAGAGCCTGACGTGGGGCCTGAACTCACAAACCATGAGATCATGACCTGAGTTGAAGTCAGATGCTTAACTGACTGAGCCACCCAGGTGCCCCAGAGCTCTGACATTTCTAATTTTTATCTGAATATTTTAACAGTGGACTTCTTAGGATTCTACCTATTAGGGATCCGAAAAGGAGCGGTAATGTGGTTAACACTGAATTTCAGTCTTACTAGCACTTTCAACTCTGATAAATTTTATTGGATCACATTTAAACTCCCGAAGGCATTCTACTACCACCTTCTTTACACCTTAACGTTGATCTGATGCTTTCACTCCTGCCAGGATTTCAAACAAAATACACTGGGAATTTGTTTACTAACTTAAACTCTAATAAAAAATTAAGCAGCATGTATTGTCAAAATAAAGTAGGGCTCACTAAATATATTTTAAATCAAACCTGCGGGGTTTTTTTTAAGCTTAAGAATAAAGAAGACACACCATTCAATGTAGAACCATTAAACATGAACTAATAGATTTGGACTAAAAATGTGAAAGTACAACCACAGAAAATCAGAAGAGATAGTGTTTTTATAGACGTATTGCAGTGTCTACTGCAGTTTAATGTATCACTTTAAGGTACATAAGTTAACATTGTTTTCAGAGCAAAGAAGGTATTTGGAAGAAAAGGATAAAATGAAAGTGCTTTCTAAGTCATCATCTACTCCCATGAAATATCTGTGGTGAAGAATAGGTTAAGAGTAAAAACCTGTCTTTGGTCATGGAAGTGTTTTCATAAGCATTTCCTCCCTAAATATATTTTAGTTACATGTTAACCTTAAAGTTCAGAGGCAAATTTGCTAAAAGGCAAGGCCTATCAATAACATCAGCCTATAATCCAAGGATTTCTTACTGTTGTTTGAAAATTTATGATAGTATTTCATTTAGTTTCTGAATTTTCAGAGACTAATTTCAATTAGTCTCTGAAAATATAAATTTTATCTTTCCTGAGTGTTCCCTTATTTTATCACTAATCATTTTTTCACAACCATCATTTTAGATCAGTTTTTTTTTAACTACTTGCTCCTCAGAGATGTTAAAATATTAATACTTAAGCAAATCCTTATAGTTGAAAGGTATTGATTGGTATTTGATCTGGACTGATCCAAGTTTTGTGCTTTCTATATATCATTTTATTTATGATTTATAGAGGCTAGTGGATAAGCTGTGTTTCATTTTTCTCATAGGACAGTATATTATGTGTAAACAGTGTCTGATCCTTTCATAAGATTCTAGGGTAATTGATTATACTCTCCAGACTATAATCAAGACTTTTTAATGAGGGTTATAAGTTGTGATACTTTAGATGATAATTCCCAATGTTTTTGGCAAAATACATAAGAAAATGGAGTGATTTAAAGTAACGTTGAGTGGGAAAAAAACAAGTCCCAGAAAATTAGGTACAGTATGACACCATCTTTAGAAAGCTCAAAATAAGCAAAACTAAATAATATATTATGTTAGAAATGCACTCATTTGTGATAAAATGATAAAACAAAAAATGATGATTCAGGATAGCTGTAACTCCTAAGAGGTAAGCATGGGGATGGAATAAAGGAGTAACACACCAAGGTATTTGCAAGTTACTGGGATGCAAACACACATACACACAGGCACACACACACACACACATACAGACACTTCATCATGATATTACTTAACAATTTTTAAGTACAAGAAAACCAAGAGGTTTAGATTATTCGGGAACAAATTGATGATGAAACTGTAGGGACTTTCTTCTTAGCTGGGGTACCATTTTCTTCTAAAAATACTGAGCATTGTGTCCCTGTGGCCTGTCAATAGTATACTTTTCACTGTTATTTTTAATTTGTGGCAAATATTTAGTGATTTTTTTTGAAATACTTAATTACTAAATAATAGGAATAATTATTTTAATATATTTTGTATATTTTGTTTTATTATATAACTTACTTTTTAAACAGTGATATTAGAATAAGACTAGTAGTTTTAATTATCACTGAGAATAAAGGAAATCTCAGATTATTCTATCCATATTCATATTTGGTGTTATATGGTCATACTTTGATCAATGAATGCATTATTCCTTACACATATTGCTGGATTTATGTTTTTGTTTTGACAAGTGGAATTTGATTTCCATTAAATCTTGTAGAAAAGGCTCTTCTTTCCAGTAAATCAGTAGTGTGGAAAGCACGGGCAGCTTTAATTAGCAGATATGAAAGTTTGGAATAAAGAACAATCTCATACCAACATTAGACTATAGTTTCAATAAAGTAAAAAGTATCCCTCATCATTCTAGGCAGGCTAGAACCTAGGATAAAATGGAATAAAATTAAGGTGCAAATTCTTTTGGTTTATAAAACATTATAAAGCCATTCTTCTATCCTTAAAGGGATGGAACATTTAGCAGAGTTTGCAAAGGCTCCCTTCAGTATATTCTGAAATAGATCTTTTTTCCCTACTGGGTATTAGAGGGAATAGTTCTAGCAAGAAGAATAGGCAAACTGTCTAGTTTAGTTGCAGCAGGACTGCCCTCCTCACCACTAGCTGTATAAATATTTGCCTTTATGTCAAAAAGAAAACTGACCTTGAGCACTTTTTGTGGGGGAGAGGGAAAAGGAAAACTTCCAGGTTAACTAATTTGAAACAAGTTCTGAGAGTCTAGTCTGAATTTAGACAGATTACTTGAGGTTAAACTATAAAGCTCTACCCTTCTCAAAGAGCCTGTTTAGCTCTGTCAATGCCAAAACATACAGATTTTGAATAAAATGTATAACTTAAAATTTTAAATCCCTCAAAAGAACACCTTGAAATAAAATTTAATATTATGGAAATTAATCAAAGCAAGTGAAATTGAATGAAATAAGCAACTGATCTTTTTTTTTTCCCCATGCCTATCATATTTGGCCTCACTTTTTATTTCACAGAAAGAACAACCTTTACTGTACCTGACGAGGGGTTCTTTCTGATTTACTCCTACACCATTCCCAGTCTGAAAGGTCTGGTTTCTGACTCTCCTCATGAGAAAGTCTTCTTTCTGGCCCTTCCAAAAAGGTGGTTTCTTCATAGTTTGTATCACCTCCTGTTTCTTCAGAAATCAGTGGATCAACACCCTTTCCACTGTGGCAATCCTGTTTAGCCTCCATAATATCAGTATTTGTGCATTTGTTGATCCCTTTTAGTACAGAACTGTCCCGAGAGGGTGTGGTGCTGATTTCCACTTTTATGGCATTAAAGATATTATGAGTGTCTCTCTGAGAGTCTTTTGTAGTTTTGCATTCAGAATTCATGAGATTGTGATAGGATGTAGAATTTTCATCATCATCATAGTAATCTTCACGTGCTATTTTATAAATCCCATAACTCCTTTGGAATGACAGATTGAATTCAAAGCCTCTCCTCTTGGCTAAGTAAAAACAAAAACAAAGTTCCATGGTTAAGAAGGTAGGTATAAACAATTGGATATACATAGGGAATAAAATCAGGAAAGTGCATTCAAATTGATTATTATGATTTTAAAAACTATCTTCATTACCTGTCAATTATGTATGAAAGTAATTACATCTTATAAATTCAAGGTATCTAATTACTCTGGGCCTAACTTTTCTCACTTGTACAGTGAGAGGCTGGTTTAAAGTACATACAATTCCAAGAACCCTAGAGTCTTTAAAGCAGTTTAATGAACAAAAATTTAACCATAAATTTGAAAACTCTCACATATATGCAGTTTTAGTTTTAGCTTTTTTAATCTATCAGTTATCCATACATTACTTTATATGGGGATAAAAGATATTTCTAAATTTTATTTTGCTAGAAATTATTAAGAGGGCCTTAATATTACATGAGTTATTCATCTGACAACATCAGCAACAGATATGACTGCATTAAATATTTTCATGTATTCCAATCCTGACATTTATATGTTTATATATGCATACATTAAAAATTAGAAAATGCTGCAACACAGTTTTTAAACTTTTTAAATGAACATATATTTCTGATACAAATACATTTGGAATGAATTATTAAAAATAGTGAATAGATTCATATTTTTGTGATCTAAAGCACTTTGCAACGTGTCTCTAAACCTGGTTAATTACAAAATGAATTTAGTAGGAATGCATAAAAGTTTATGGCTTAAACCAAGAGAAATGTAAGAGTATGTTAATATAGTACTACTGGTTGGTGGATATGGTATGAAGTCTTAGTAGAAAAGTGAGAATGTGGCAGAAAGTGATACAATTTTTATGTGTGAATGTCATTAAATACTAGATCATTACTTTATGTATTAAGAATGAAGTTACATCAGGATAGTAGACAAAATGCAATTTAATGTTTTGGTATTCATCTTTCAAAACATGGCTCATTTCAAAGTATTTCTTCTACTTGGATAATTCTGTATCATATACCAGACATTTAGCTATCCTTGGTGGAAAGGTCTACGAAGTTATAAATTTTCTGTGGGAACAACAAATAAAATTTGATTCGTTTTACAATAAATCCTAGTGCCATTCATATGCTGATTCTATTACCAAAATTTTTCCCATAACTGAAGATTTACAAGGCTATTCTGCTGACTGAAAATAGAATTTATAGGTATCATTCATTATTTGAGACAAAACATTCATTGTTTGAGCCAGGACACAAACAAGAATTTCTATCCAAAGAAAATACAAAGTAGAAACATATATTAATATTTTATATCCTGTCTTATGTATAGTTCTACTTACTTTTTCTAGTCATATAGTTCAGTGAAATTAAATTAGGATTTTTAACTTAGTTCAACAGTGTGAAAGTGGAGGAACTAAAAGGATATTTTAATTATTGATGGGTTTCCATTTTCTCTCAAAAAAGATACAAAGTGACAAATTGTGAACTCCAGGACAGTAAGCAAACAAAAACTCATAAATCCCATTTTATCATATAACACAATAAAACTGGTGTCTGTGGCTATATATCTGATTAGCTGTATATTATAATTATGAAATATGTAGAGAAAAAATGAGTAATGTTTTTGAAGGAGTGTGCAGACTGTCAATGGAGAATCTGCCTCCAGGTCATGAAGAGGCAGTCTGAGGTAGGCTATGAGAAGGAAGAGTGATTGTGATTTACACCATGGAGAAACAGAGAACTCCAGGGCTAATTTATGCCCACAGGTCATGTCATTTAACACAGCAACAACACTGCATAATAAAAGGCTTATGAGTTCTATTTTACAGTTGAAAAAACTGAGGCTGGTAGAGGAGACCTACCTGAGACCTACCTACCTGGTAAAGAGATTTGAATTTAAAGTCAGCTGATTCCAGAATTTGAATTACTAACCTTTATGTGAAATTGCTTTACTGCTAATTAGACCCATGAGAGAACCTAAGGTAAATTCTGACTGAGGTAATGAATGGAGATAATAGGTTATAACAATATAACAGTGGACAACAGTTTAATAACAGAAACTTAAAGATCATCAGAATACAGTCAGGATCTTTTGAAGTTTATGCTCTCTATACTTACAAAAAAATGTGTGTGTGTGTGTGTGTGTGTGTGTGTGTGTGTATAATGTTGTATTTGTTCTGGAAAGCTAAGCCCTGGATGAAACATGAATTAGCTTTAGTCTTTTTCCTTTAGTCACACCTTGCTAATTGCAGTTTCAAACATTATTAGTTAATTATACCAGCTTATAAAAATAAATAATTCTCCAGAGTAATATGGCACTTAGCAGATATTTTGATTTTGCTTACAATAAAAGTTGAAAATCTGATTTTATAGAAAATATTTTAACTGTTTATTTAATTAAAAAAGAAAACATCATCTCATGCAAAGAAAATGAGTCTGAAAGCCATATCCAGTCCATATGTCTGCCATTTGAGACCTCTTTGTTAAAATCATCTTTGTTTTTTTTAACACTTTTGTTTTGAGACACTAGTAATACAGGTTAATGTTGGAAACAAGAGAGAATTGTTAATCTGCAAATTATTTCCCATTACTGACATTCATTTTTTGATTGTATGTCTCTCCACTTGCATTCATGAAGGCTGAGATAGAGAATGATGTTTACATCTGCAAAATGAACTTATAGTCAATATGAGTTAGGAAGCATCCTTGCTTTTTGAGTTCACTGATGAAGAATGTAAAAAGGAAAATCTTAGTTTGTTAAGGAGAAAAAGCCTAAATGTAAAACTGGAGCCATACTCCCAAAGAATCAAGGCACTTGATTAGGCACTCGCCTACCTGAGGAAGAGTATCTTTGGGGTTTGAAAATTCTGTTCTTGGGTCATCCTAGCAACAGGAAAGTATATGATGGGTTCTCAGACAATGAAATTACATCATTCTTGTTCTCAGAGTTTCCCTACAGCAGAATCTGGGATCATAAAGAGAATGGAGCCATTTGGACTACAAGCATTTGAAACTAATGTTTCTCACAGTGTTTGATTTTTGAAGTCATGCCTCTTTTTATAAGCCTACAATATTTCAGGGAATTTTTCCCTGAAAATTTAAATACAAAGAAAAACGATGGTAATTTTAGAGGAAATATATTATTTTGATCTTGAAAAGTGTGGTTTTAATTTCCAGCATAAGAAATTAATGTGATTGTTGATTCTTCCAGCCTGCCATAGTCTCTTGTAATCTTGTGCAGTACAAGAGACAATACTTCCTAGACCATTTGCAGTGATAGGTCTGTTGCATTGCTTTGTTTTCAGCTCTGATATGGGTGTCCTTTACTTCTTAAAGATGATGGCCCTACATCACTTTACTAAGACTTTTCATTTTCTCTGGCATTCAACTTTTATTATCTCTCGCATAACCTTAAATACTATAAAACAATGCTGGCTCATTAATTTAGTGGCAAAAGGTTAACATTTGATAGAATGCTAGAACTTCCAGTCTTATAAATGAATTTTATATATGTTCTTGGTGGCTCAGAGTATTTATTATTAATTTTCTGTGTCACTGTTGCTGTGGATAGTAATCTCCGGAAGCACAGAATTGTTATAGAAGTTCCATGGTTATTTTGTTTTAAAGACATAGATAAATTTGGCATCTACTAACAATAAAACTTTATGGCATCCTTAAAAGTAAAGAAATCCTCTCATCATTTGAAAAATACCTAGACATAATAAATTTTAAATGTCATCAATACAGGGAAAATGACCAGTTCATGATTAATTAATGTTTATAAAATAACACTGTTGTAGAATTGATTGTAGAATATATTTTAATATTCTCCAGGTTTTTTTTACCTCTGAAATAGTCTGAAATGAACTATTTTTACTTACTTTTTTTTCCATTAAAGTTTTTTCTACTTGCTTACTCTGAGCAAAGGACAATTAATGGAACAGTTAATTCAGCATACACTAACACATTTTTAGATTTATTAAATGGTAGAACATCCTATTTTTTGTCTGGAATGTACCCTTTTCTTCCTGGTAGAGTCAAAATGTGAAGGTCATTCCTCAACTTTTCCTGTCTCAGTATGGGAACAATTATACTCTAGTGAGTGTTATAGTTGACCCCACTGCCATTCTAGGTATACTCTTTAGAACACTGTTTTTTGTTGTTATTGTTATTTGTTTGTTTAGTGTAACTAGCATGGCTCTATTCATACATGACCATACACGGACAAACTCTGCCACCCTTGTCCCTTCTTGACCTGAGAGTTTTTTGTGTTTTCTGAAAACAGAGGCATATACTTCAAATTTGTGGGGTTTTTTTTAAGATTTTATTTTTAAGTAATCTCTACACCCCATGTGGGGCTCAATCTCAAAACTGATTTCAAGAGTCACATGCTCTCCTGACTGAACCAGACAGGAGCCCCTTAAATTTTGTTTTCAGACACGCTACTCTGAAAACTTCTTAAAACCCCATAAGAATGAATAGAAGAAGCAAAATAATAAAAATACTTTTCTTTCCTGTTCCATTACATAATAATGGACTATAATATAATGTGTTTTTAAACTCTTCAAAGAGTTAATCTCTTTTCAGATACAGGTTTCTCATATGTAGACTTGGGAAGGGAATTTATTTTCTACTCTGGTCTAAGAACTACAGTGGATATAACATCTAAGGGCCTTTTAGACTTCATGCTGTGTTGAATGAATTCTGTCTGTTCCTTTCTTCCCTAAAATAATTACTCAATGTACAAACACGTCACAGAGTTGTTTTAAACCTGGCTCCTTTAAAACTTATCCCAACACTGTGCTAAGAATTGTTTCACATTATAATTTCCTCTCTTTATTTACATTTATGCTTGGATTCGTCATTCCCTACTCAGGCAACTTCTCAATAGACCACTTTTCTGTGTTTGTATGCTTATTGCCCCCAACCCCACACTGTCAAGGACTTACTTTTTTCCCCATCGGATGCCACTGTATATGCGTTCTGCTTACAGTTGATGATGCAGCCACAGGGCAGATGGGTCCAGCGTTTGGACAAGACAAACACTGGGGTTACAGTGGTGGCCAGCAGGGTTAGCAGAAAGCTGAGTGTCTCGAAGGGAGGGCTCTGAAACCCTACCACGTGCTGGACCATCATGTGGATCTGCAAAGGCAAAGAGCTTCAGACCTATCCCAGTATACAATTTTCCACTTTGCCAGGCCTTTCCCCCAAGCATGCTGCCTGCCCCAGCACCCTTCTCCAGGCTCCTTTCCTGCCTGAGAGTCAGAAGCTCAGTTTTGGTGATGGACCACTGGGATCTCTTGGGATGAATGAGGCCCCCTGATTTAGACCACAGGGCTTTGGGTGGTTTCCACTCCTGGGTGCCTGGTCTGTGCCCCTGCCACCTCAGGTCTCCTCCAGAGAAGCACAATTTACAATAGTGGGGACACTACTGGGAAAACAGGCAGGCATCCTGAAAACCTGCATCTGGTACTCCAGATGGCCTTTGTCACATCCCTGGACCCTCACTTCACCCCACTCCCCAGCCTGCTTGTCACAGCAGGACGCCACCTTCCTGGGTCAAAACTGGGTTCTTCCTGAAGGCTTGAACAAAAAAGCCTGTTTGCCTCCTCCATAAGAAGCTCTTAAAAACTAAGAATAAACTGAGGGTTGATGGGGGATGGGAGGGAGGGGAAAGTGGGTGATGGGCATTGAGGAGGGCACCTGTTGGGATGAGCACTGGGTGTTGTATGGAAACCAATTTGACAATAAATTTCATATTAAAAAAAAAAAAAAGCCTATTTGGTCTGCTCTCTTCCCTCTCTACTTCTGATTGCAACTCTCCAATCTGTCTCCCTGCTGAGGATGGGCGGTGTCCTTACTAGGCAGAAATGGATTGGAGAGAAAGGGATGACAGAGGGTTGGCTGGAAAGAAAACCCTTTTACTACCTCCCTTCTTTTCTGAATATTCCCAGATATTGCTACAGGAGAAGAGAACAACACCCTTGGTCACGTTAGATCTAGGAAAACTGTCCCCCGCGCCCAAAAGTGCTCCCTGTCCCCCTCCCCAATTTTGAAAGGAGAAGCACTTAGTAGCAAAGGCTTCGAAGTCTACAAGCTCTACCGGTGAGCTGCCTTCCCCCAAGTGCGAGTCTAAACCCAGCAGATACATTTGGAAGCGGACTTAACTGTGCGTCTCTTGGGGACTCTCTCAACCGGGGACGCTATTCCCAACACGCACTCATACTGTCTGGTACACACACCCGCGCACGTGAGAAACTGCACTTTTACCATCATGGGCAGCCAAAGGATGACTTTCGTCAGCGCTAGGATCAAAGAGAAGCGCTTCTGCGCTACGCTCACGGTGAAGCTCCTGGTGCCATAGAGAGTCCCCCGGTTCTCACGCCTGCGGGCTCCAACCACAGCGGTAGCCTCGTGTCCCGGCCCCTGCCCCAGCTGTGCCCTCGCTGGTGGACCCGGTCCAAACACGGTGTCGGAGCTGGGGGAGCATCCCCCAGAACAGCGCAGCGCAGGGCCGGGAGCATCATCTGGAGACAAGGAAAGCACTCCCCCCCGACTTGGAGGGGTCCCAGGAGTGGAAGCTCCGCGGGAAATCTCCTGGTAGTTGGCGTGGAGCCTCGGCGGCTCCTCCGAACACAGCAACTGGTGAGTGAGCGGGACAGAGAGGCCGGCGAGGAGTCCGAAGGCCGAAGTGTACACAGCGAAGAGGAGCAGCACGTAGGAACTGGAGCAGTCCGCCAGACAGCCCCACGGCGTGCGCACGAAGGTGCCCCAGCCGCACAGCGGGAGCGCCGAGAGCAGCAGACTGGCTGCCCACACGGTCAGCACCACGCCGAGCACCTGGCCGGATCTTCTGGAGGCTGCCTGGCTCCCCACAGCCCTGTGCATCGAGTAAAAGTTGTAGGAGACTAGGAGAGTCGCCTTTAAGTTGCTCGAGAGGCCCTGGCATAAATATAGTAAGGCAGAGGTGGTGCACAGAGCCTGGAAGTAATCAGGGACCTGGTTTGGCCACTGCAAAAACATGAAGATGGTCACCGACAGGATACTCATGAGATCATCCCCAGACCAGGAAGCCACAAGCATGGACACAACGGTTCTGTTGTGCGTTTTCAGCAGGGAAACTAGTGAATAAATGCTGCCTGCCAGGGCTGCAAGAGTCATTAAGCATGTCAGGCAAAACAGATAGATATTCAGAGTTCCTGGCAGATTTAAAAGGTCCGTCGAATTATGATTTTCTTTCCACAGGGTAGAGTCATTTGTTGATAAGTTACTGGAAAATCCAGACATTGTCTTTGGTCAATATTTAATTTCCCTTTCAGTGAGTCTGTAAATATTCTCAAAATAAAGCATGATTGTTAGTTGCAAATCAGATCTCATTTTCTCCTACCAAATTTCCCTCTAGAAGTTCCCCGTCAGTCCAGCAGAAAATGATCAGGCATGTCTCCTTTAGATCTGACTTAACCCATATTTAAAAATTGAGTTCCATTTAAAAGCATCAGTAAAAAACTTTTCAACATTCCAATTAAAAACAAACCCCAAACTTCCTCCTGAAACCATCAAGTTTCTGGCATAAATGCAAAAAGCTTCTCAGGTAGATTGAAAAACAATGATGTCTGGCTCCTTTTGTGTCCTTCTTAGGGAGCAAAGCAGCTTGTAGCTTGAGGTAATCAAACTCTATTCACTTTTTAAGAGCAGTAAAGCGATGCATTTGGTTCCAGAGCTGCATTCAAAGGCAGAGAGATTATCAGGTAGGTGTCAGCTTTGCAGGTTCTGAGAAAGACACAAGCAAAACAGAGCGGGGGAGGGGGGACAGTGGGGGGTGGGGGAAGGAGAGGGAGGGAGAGAGAGACAGAGAGAAGGAAAATTAAGAGAGAGACAGACACTGAGCACAGCTCCCCGTCGAACCGCTGTGTTCTTCAATCAGCCTGTGATCCTCAGAGCTGCAGGAAGGAGGAGTCAATTCCAAGCAGGAGAGAAGCAGGAACAAAAGGGAGGGGAGTTCAGTGTGTGAGCAAAATGATGTACATCTTCTTAGCCTGCCTCATTCAAAGCAAGAAACGGTGTCCTTGCTAAGCCTTCAGTTTTGGTTCTGACATATAAAACTAGCCAAAATACTCGCTCAGGCTTGATATGAATGACAAATATCATCTTTGAGAGGTCTAAGCTACTCCACTAAAGGATTGCTTCTATTCTTATCTAGACCTCTCTGATACATAATGCTTTAGAGAAAGAATAGTCTCAATGCCATTTTAAAAGAATAGGATGTACCAGCTTTTGTTTTTTAAATATATATTGTGCTTAATAATAAGAATGTCATTATGGTCTTCATTACACTAAACAAAATTTTGCAGAATCTTTGGGCTTCAGGCGTGTAACTATTTTCTGTCAGTGTCATCCAGTAAGCAAGCTGCCATTTGAATAAATAACGTTCTCTAGTTGTTAAAGTCAGATGATATTATATAGGGTCTAAAAGGAGATTACCCCCACAAAAACATTCTTAACGGGTGTATTGAGGGTGTCACATATAATAATTGCACTTCTGAATTCATTTAAAAAATCGTCAGCTTTGCAAGATGAGTGGCTCAGCAAAGTAACTGGCAACAGTAGTTCTGTTACCAGAGCCGAGTACTTAAGCCTGACAACTGAAACGACCAGACCCACAAATCAAAGGCACAAACAAGGCCTTATTGGGGCTACAGCTTCAGCTGAAGGGTGACACATCACCAGCAGAGAATAGTTAAGGCTGGCCTCCCAACATGGCAGAGGCCCTGCTTATATAAAGTTCCCGTTCCAGTTCCCACCAGTCCAGTATGCTAAGAGGAAAAGGGGAAAGAAGAAGGGCCTGGTCCTGTTCAGTTGGAGGAGACTCACCTTGATTGGTTGATATTGGCAGGCAACTCAGGCAGTCAGTCCATTGGTGCTTTTTGGAGCCCGGGTCCTCTGTTTTAAGTCTGGCTTGTATATGGCGCTGCATCCCAGTTGCTCTTGTAAAAGAAGCAGTTTAACAATAACAGCTAATAGAAAGTGTCCCAAGTGAATAATGTTTTTCACTTAAGGCTTGTTCCCATGGTCTCTAACTGTCTCACTTCTGGTCAGGCATTTCCCAGGATGCTTGAGGGTAGCATTCCTCCTCAACTCAGCCTCATGAGCTGAGGGTGCCTTTCCTCACAGTGCTGGGGTCTGAATGAAAGCAGGGAAGAGAAAGTAGAAAGTTATATGGTAATGAACTAAGTGAATGGAAATGGTAATAGAACTCTGATCATTCCTTTCATTTTCGTGATAACTGAAGCTATGTTTTGAACATGAATCTGCTCATGTGGAAAGTGATTGTGATAGTCATTGCCATTCATACCCTTCAGTAAACACAGTAGGCACTTTGCTTATGACATGTTGTTTTATTTCCCCTTTACTCAGCAAATGGAAACAAAACCCACCTGTTACAGCTATAGCTCAGCACTCCATTTCTCCCTACTGATAGTAATAGACCTTGCAGCACAGCGTGGGTAAAGAAGAGTCTGAGGATAAATTCATTTTCAAATAGTGTTGCTTCAGAAAGCACAACATGATAAACACGACTTTCTTTTTAAAATCATTTTCAAAGTTCTGCGGTATGCTTTTCTGTCTCTTTTCTCAGACCTATTCTTTCCTCCTCTAAGCAAAAATATTATTTTTCAATATGGAATTTAATCCTGGATTTTCAATTCAGTTGGATGGTAAGTATCACATTGTTAAAATACGAAGAGTAGAAATTGAGAGTAGCTGTGGCAATACCATTGGAGGCCTGGAGACATTTCCTCTATCATTAACATCATTTTTGGGTTTTCCATTCAATGTAAATTTAGAAAAGAGACACCTAAGCACCTTGTTGCCCTGGTCTTTAGGATATGACAGAAGAGGCAAAAAGGTTGGAACACTTCCATAGGTTGTGGTAGAATTGCAGCCATTAGGGAGCTAGAAGGGATATCTGTATTTGAACTTCAGACTCTGCTATTGCTGGCTGTGTAATCTTGGGCAAAATTGTTATACTTTCTCCTGTTTCTGTGTCTGTTTCCAAATCTGTAAAATAAGGGGGCTTGTCTGGAGTATTTTTAGGCCCTTTCAAGTTCTAAAATGAGATGATACAATTTTAAAATCAGGTTAACTTTATCATAATTCTCTGCCTACTTCACAATAATCAATATTGTCATAATAGAAAAGGGAAAGCCTGTAAGACCTGATGCTTGGGTTCTCCATGCTTGCTCTGGCCCTGCTATGATGGGATGGAGGCCCTTATCAGTATGAAGATTCTATAAGATTCAAGCAGCCTGGAATGTTGCACCTACTGAAGGGTCCTGGCTGCCCTGGAGATCTGAGTGAACCTACATAAGCTTTGTATGGATGGGAAGTAAAATTTATTTTGTAAGTCACTCATTTTTGGTGTTGAGTTTTACTGGGTGGTAACCTAGCTCATCCTAATGCGGTTAGGTATACCATTGCCCCCACACAGTCAGTAAGTGGTAGAGCCAGTTTTAAAAATCATAATCTGGCTCTGCATTCTGAATCACAACCGACATACATTTTCCAGTTATTTCCTCTTAGCACCTCATGCTTGGGAACACTTCCAATGGATGTTGATTATCATAAATTTGTTTCTCAGAAAGAATGTTTGAAATGTTTTCTTTTTCACAATGTTTTATATTTCAAAAACATTTTTCAAAATGTTAATTTATAAACAACCTTTTACCAAGGTGTATGTTTTATAATACATATATTATATATATGGATATGTTACATATCTGTACACATATATTTTATATATGAGTTTCTTGAAAGTAGTAATTAGCCATAATCTGAGCCATAATCTCATTTTCTTTACAATATACTCTTGATCTTAAAAAAAAAAATAAATCACTCTAAATGCTTTTCAAATAACCAGTATAACTTTTAGTAGACTAGGAAGAAAGATTTCCAAGAGACCTCTTTGTGCCTTAAAAAAATTTACTCAGTTCCTGTGAGTGAGCCTCGTTCCTCTGTCTCACAATGAAACCTTATGTCTTCAATTATTTAAAATCCAGTCTTCAAATCATTTAATAATATAAATTTATATTGATTTACATAGAAATTATGATTATACCAGACCAGCTGAAGTGAAGCAGTAGTCCACTGCTGCTTTGGTTACTTTAAAACGTTTACTGAATATAGCATTACAGCCTAGGAAACAACCTGCAGAGAATTACATGGCAGTAATTTCATTAGGTTTTTAGTTTATGAAGTCCTTGATGTAATGATACCTTTGCAAAGCACTGAAGGCAATTCATTTCTGTAAAAGTCTGTATTATTTATATCTGAAAATCCTGAAAGAGTAGAAAACAGCATAAAAAATTCTTGTTGAATAAGGCAAAGTAACATCCTTTGCTATATAGGGCTTTAGCAATAAAAAAGTAACCACAGGACCAAATGGAAACATTTAGCCTTGTTTTATGATAATTAAAAAAAAGCGTCATAAATAAAGTTAATCGTGAAGGTATAATATTTTTTTTTTTGTTTCTAGAAATATAGTGTTATGCAGGCAAAACATTTTAGAGGACTGGCCCAGCTTAAAACTCTTACTAACTTATTAGCAAAACTCAAATGAAAGACCTCATAAATTATCCAGTATATGTACAATACATATAATATACAAATAAAATCTAAATTATATAAATGTAATAAACATATAAATTTATTATATATATATAATTATATAAAAAGTATATAAAATACATGCATATTCTGCTTTAGCTGATGGTTTTCCAAAAAAGTGACAAGCAATTTGGCATCATAGGAGAGCCCAAATGCTGTGATTTATTTTCTTCTTTTTCAATATCTTATCAGAAACCTACAATGTTTAATATAGTCTAATAATTATGAATAAGGGCATAATTTAACATGGCTTGAAGTCAAAGACTAAGTTCATGAATTTAATCTTTAGCAACATGCTAAATATCCTCTCAAGCCAAAAATGCCCCTCTATATTTTGGGGGGTTGTTTCAAAGGTCTCTCAAATGGGAGATTCCATTACTTTTTAAAACCTATTCCCTGGATGAGACAAAATTTGGAAGTAGGTACATATACAGTTAATATATGTAATACATTAATGTAGATTAGCTACGGAAAGAAATAAGATTTGTCATTATGGGTCACTGCTTACTCAGTTTTTACTCATTTCGGGCAAGGACCTTGACTAGGATAGTTACGTAAGGTCCACCTAGCTATATGATAAAGGTGGTATCTGGAGGAGAGTTTTTATGTAAAACTGTGTGAAGCTATTGAATGGACTGAAAATAACAGTGCACTCTGTAGATAAAAATATAAATAATATTTGACTACTCTAAACACAACGGTAAACTATAAACTTTCGTTCATTTATTCCACATCTATTTGAATGTCTGAAGATCAGTCAGACAGTGTGCATTAGTGGTAAACAGAACATTATGTTTTCTGTCCTTGTGAAGCTTATGATCCAGTCATTTTTCATACTATCTTCTCTCTTAAAGTCCCCTCTGATTAACCTTTCATCCAGGGGATTCAATACAATAAATATTTGATGCTTAGGATTAGAATATCCTTCTGCACAACAAATTGAACAAGCCTTACATTAGAAATGAGGTAATGCAGGGGGACCCCTGTAGCTTATTTTCCCAAGGTCCATTTAAACTACAAGTAGTTTCAATTTTAGTATTTCAAGGATAGAACAATATCCTGAGCTAAGTACTATCACTATAAGTGATATACAAAGGAATTCTGATACTAATTTTTAGTTTCTTTTCAGTAGGGACCTGATGAAAATTCGTAAGTAGCTATGAGATTAGTTCTTGGTTCTAGTCTGGTCCAGATTTCTTTTCATCTTGCATAGTCCATGTTATGCTAGTCCTCAATTATTATGTGACCGCCCCTTCCCCTCCCTGCCACCATCATTCCTGTCCCACATCCGCGTGTGCTGGGACATTGCTTCCTTAAGTAAAGCCTTTCTTAGTGTTTTCAGAAACTTTACATCTATAAATGCTAAAGGTTTGCTTTAAGTACCCAAACTTCATCGACCACGTTCTCAAAGATGGTTTCTCTTTCCAGTCCTTTGTGAGATAAATGCCACTCATTTCCCTAGGAATGGCTTCTCTGTGTTCAGTGCTCTGGCCTTGCTTTCTTACCTGAGCAGTCTGCCCTATAGGAGCATCATCATCTTGCCTTGAGGTGATATCTGGGCATGGTAATAGGAAATATGTTTTATCTCCTGTCTTTTGGCAGGAAGTGTACTTTCCTTATTGAGGTCCCTTACTTCATTAAGTAAAGGGAATGACTTAGAAATATTTCTTGGTTTATTTTAGAGGTTGGCAAACTATGGTCTGTCTTTATAAGTATACTTTTAAGGGAACATAGCAACACCCACTCATTTAAGTCTTTTTATGGTTAGTTTCAAGCTACAACAACAGAGTTGAACCCTGAGTAATTGTGGCAGAGACTGTGCAATCAACAAAGCCAAAAATACTTATTATCTGGCCTTTAAAAAAAAATTGTTGAGCCTTGGGTTATCTAAAAGAGGAGCATGTTAATGCAAAGTGATCTCAAATTGATAAAATGTTTGGGTCATTTGTGAGAGTCAGCACATCCACATCTTATGTATTCTAACATATATAAGAATATGTATTATATAATTAACTTTTATATTAATATGTAAATACATTTATATGTAATTAATAATAAGGTCAATAACATCAATAACAATGTCTAACATTTATTTAGTTCTTATAATGTGCTGGACAGTCTTCAAAGTTATTTACATGTATTAACTAATTTCACAATTCTATGATGTAAATATTAGCTTTAGCCCCATTTTCCAGGCAAAGGAACTGAGGCACAAGAATAAATAACCCATCTAAAGTCACACTGCTGTTAAGTGAAGGGATTCGTTTTTGAACCCATGTAATCCAGAGGCAGAACCCTGGTTTATAGAAGAAGCAGATTGTATGTGCTTTATTTTTCTGCCCTATTCTCTAGATTTCTTGCCTTTGCAAACATCCTGTGAGCTTCAATAAATCAGAGGGATTGCTGGGAAGAGAATGTCCTGAGGCAACACACATTTCTAAGGTCCTAACTCAGTAAATAGAATGATGCAGATGGCCACCCATTGTTTCTTTTCATTTAGTATCATTGAACTCCAAGGGTTTTAAAGAAATTATCTCAGTAGCTCTTACTTCCCCAAGGAGTAGCGAAGCTTTATCCAAACTCTACAGCTGACAAGTTAGAGCATGCAAGCAAAATCACATGCTCAACATGATACTATGATTTCAGTGACTTCTTTTCCTCATTTGTTACTTATTCACAAGGGCAAAGGTGTCTGGATTTTGTTCTGAGAAATACCCCAGGTTTTGGGGTGTGTTTGAATGGCAATTTCATTTATTTATGAAGAACTTATAAAATCTTGAATGAAAGAAAGACATGGTAATGGCTTAGAACTAATAGTCCTATAATGGTGAAAGTGATACCAATTCTCTGGTCACTGTGGTAGAGAAGGTGGAATCCAAAAACCTAGATGTGATTTCTCTCTCTTCCTTCCTTCCTTCCTTCCTTCCTTCCTTCCTCTTTCTTTCTTTCTTTCTTTCTTTCTTTCTTTCTTTCTTTCTTTCT